>NW_028123099.1:0-223479 GCF_965194805.1 Balaenoptera borealis | reverse complement strand
GTTTTTTTAAGATTGATTGATTGATTGATTGACTGCTATGTTGGGTCTTCGTTTCTGTGCTAGGGCTCTCTCCAGTTGCGGTAAGTGGGGGCCACTCTGCATCACGGTGCGTAGGCCTCTCACTATCGCGGCCTCTCTTGTTGCGGAGCACAGGCTCCAGAGGCGCAGGCTCAGTAGTTGTGGCTCACGGGTCCAGTTGCTCCGCGGCATGTGGGATCCTCCCAGACCCGGGCTCGAACCCGTGTCCCCTGCATTGGCAGGCAGATTCTCAACCACTGCGCCACCAGGGAAGCCCCTGTTCTGCTTTATTTTAAAGGAAGTACCCTTTTCAGGACTCCTAGGCCCCTCGGGTGTGCATCATTTTCCCTCCAGGATTCCTGAGTGCCTCCAGACCCCTGTGGGCCTGCTGAGCAACATCGAGGACCAAAGGTCGGTCCCTCGGAGGCCCTCTGTGTATGCCGAGTGATGGGCAACACCCTGCACGTTCCTTAAGGAGAGCTGCATTTCCAGAGCACTGGAACAGCCTCAGGACCACATTTCTAGCCAGTGCGACGTGCCATGGAAGTGTTCGTCATGGCCCCCGTCTGAGCTGCCATGAGAAAACACTCTGCTTAGGATTCTTCGAGGACCTCGTACCTGAAGTCACACTGCTCGAGGAGAAAGTCAGCATCCTACCATGATGTGGCGCTAACGGGATACTCAGCGTGAGCAGTTGCCTCGAGGTAAGGCCCTGAATTGCCATGCAGAAGCGGAGGCGTGCAGCAGTTTCCAGGAGGCCATAGCCGTTGCTCTGCATTATTTTAACGTCAGTACGCTTTGCAGGACATCTAGGAGCCTCACGTGGGCACCCTATTCCCTGCAAGAACACTGAGTACCCTCAGGCCCCCAGGGGCCTGCTAAGCCACATCCAGGCCAGTAGCCTATCGGAACCACTCTGTGTATGCCGAGTGTAGGGCAACAGACTGCGCTCTTTCTTGGGACAGCTTGATTTCCCCAGCAGTCCCACAGGTCCACGAACACCGTTCTAGCAGGTCCAACGTGCCGTGCAGGTCTGGCTCATTGCCCTAGTCTGAGCTGCACTGAGAAAAACCCTCGGCTCCGCATTCCATCTGGGACTTCCTGCCTGAAGTCACCCTGCCTCTAGGAGAAAGTCGGCTTGCGTTCCGACTGCAACCAAAGCCCAGTTTCTTGTGTAACACTGCAGGCTTTTGAAGAGCCACGGGCCCGGAGGCCTAGCTGGGGCGTTCCATGGTTGACGCAGTTCGCTAGATGCGGAACGCTTTGCTTCGAGGAGTTGATTCAGGGAAGGAACCACTGGGTAACCTTTGTCTCTTTGGACTGGTTAGAAAGCACAGGGATATATGCTGCGTGTGCCCGTGGAAATGGGGGCCTGATGGAACTAGCCTTGCTTTCCCATTTTGAAAGCTCCATTCGTGCTGCCTTGAAGCTACTTGAAATTGACTGCTGTTGACAGGCCACTAGCCACTGTAGGCATGGCTCTGGGAAGACAATGAGTTTTCTCTAGCTAAGCCGGGTGCTTCGATGGCCGGGGTGGAGCTCATCCTGCCACACTCTAGAGCTAAAGGGAAACTCAACGTGAGTACTGGCCTCGAGGTAAGTCCCTGAGTAACGGCGCCGAAAGGGCGGCATGCAGCTCTTTCCATGAGGTATTAGCCGCTGTTCTGCTTTATTTTATTTTATTTTTTTATTTTTTATTGTTTTTTTAAGATTGATTGATTGATTGATTGACTGCTATGTTGGGTCTTCGTTTCTGTGCTAGGGCTCTCTCCAGTTGCGGTAAGTGGGGGCCACTCTGCATCACGGTGCGTAGGCTCTCACTATCGCGGCCTCTCTTGTTGCGGAGCACAGGCTCCAGAGGCGCAGGCTCAGTAGTTGTGGCTCACGGGTCCAGTTGCTCCGCGGCATGTGGGATCCTCCCAGACCCGGGCTCGAACCCGTGTCCCCTGCATTGGCAGGCAGATTCTCAACCACTGCGCCACCAGGGAAGCCCCTGTTCTGCTTTATTTTAAAGGAAGTACCCTTTTCAGGACTCCTAGGCCCCTCGGGTGTGCATCATTTTCCCTCCAGGATTCCTGAGTGCCTCCAGACCCCTGTGGGCCTGCTGAGCAACATCGAGACCAAAGGTCGGTCCCTCGGAGGCCCTCTGTGTATGCCGAGTGATGGGCAACACCCTGCACGTTCCTTAAGGAGAGCTGCATTTCCAGAGCACTGGAACAGCCTCAGGACCACATTTCTAGCCAGTGCGACGTGCCATGGAAGTGTTCGTCATGGCCCCCGTCTGAGCTGCCATGAGAAAACACTCTGCTTAGGATTCTTCGAGGACCTCGTACCTGAAGTCACACTGCTCGAGGAGAAAGTCAGCATCCTACCATGATGTGGCGCTAACGGGATACTCAGCGTGAGCAGTTGCCTCGAGGTAAGGCCCTGAATTGCCATGCAGAAGCGGAGGCGTGCAGCAGTTTCCAGGAGGCCATAGCCGTTGCTCTGCATTATTTTAACGTCAGTACGCTTTGCAGGACATCTAGCAGCCTCACGTGGGCACCCTATTCCCTGCAAGAACACTGAGTACCCTCAGGCCCCCAGGGGCCTGCTAAGCCACATCCAGGCCAGTAGCCTATCGGAACCACTCTGTGTATGCCGAGTGTAGGGCAACAGACTGCGCTCTTTCTTGGGACAGCTTGATTTCCCCAGCAGTCCCACAGGTCCACGAACACCGTTCTAGCAGGTCCAACGTGCCGTGCAGGTCTGGCTCATTGCCCTAGTCTGAGCTGCACTGAGAAAACCCTCGGCTCCGCATTCCATCTGGGACTTCCTGCCTGAAGTCACCCTGCCTCTAGGAGAAAGTCGGCTTGCGTTCCGACTGCAACCAAAGCCCAGTTTCTTGTGTAACACTGCAGGCTTTTGAAGAGCCACGGGCCCGGAGGCCTAGCTGGGGCGTTCCATGGTTGACGCAGTTCGCTAGATGCGGAACGCTTTGCTTCGAGGAGTTGATTCAGGGAAGGAACCACTGGGTAACCTTTGTCTCTTTGGACTGGTTAGAAAGCACAGGGATATATGCTGCGTGTGCCCGTGGAAATGGGGGCCTGATGGAACTAGCCTTGCTTTCCCATTTTGAAAGCTCCATTCGTGCTGCCTTGAAGCTACTTGAAATTGACTGCTGTTGACAGGCCACTAGCCACTGTAGGCATGGCTCTGGGAAGACAATGAGTTTTCTCTAGCTAAGCCGGGTGCTTCGATGGCCGGGGTGGAGCTCATCCCTGCCACACTCTAGAGCTAAAGGGAAACTCAACGTGAGTACTGGCCTCGAGGTAAGTCCCTGAGTAACGGCGCCGAAAGGGCGGCATGCAGCTCTTTCCATGAGGTATTAGCCGCTGTTCTGCTTTATTTTATTTTATTTTTTTATTTTTTATTGTTTTTTTAAGATTGATTGATTGATTGATTGACTGCTATGTTGGGTCTTCGTTTCTGTGCTAGGGCTCTCTCCAGTTGCGGTAAGTGGGGGCCACTCTGCATCACGGTGCGTAGGCCTCTCACTATCGCGGCCTCTCTTGTTGCGGAGCACAGGCTCCAGAGGCGCAGGCTCAGTAGTTGTGGCTCACGGGTCCAGTTGCTCCGCGGCATGTGGGATCCTCCCAGACCCGGGCTCGAACCCGTGTCCCCTGCATTGGCAGGCAGATTCTCAACCACTGCGCCACCAGGGAAGCCCCTGTTCCGCTTTATTTTAAAGGAAGTACCCTTTTCAGGACTCCTAGGCCCCTCGGGTGTGCATCATTTTCCCTCCAGGATTCCTGAGTGCCTCCAGACCCCTGTGGGCCTGCTGAGCAACATCGAGGACCAAAGGTCGGTCCCTCGGAGGCCCTCTGTGTATGCCGAGTGATGGGCAACACCCTGCACGTTCCTTAAGGAGAGCTGCATTTCCAGAGCACTGGAACAGCCTCAGGACCACATTTCTAGCCAGTGCGACGTGCCATGGAAGTGTTCGTCATGGCCCCCGTCTGAGCTGCCATGAGAAAACACTCTGCTTAGGATTCTTCGAGGACCTCGTACCTGAAGTCACACTGCTCGAGGAGAAAGTCAGCATCCTACCATGATGTGGCGCTAACGGGATACTCAGCGTGAGCAGTTGCCTCGAGGTAAGGCCCTGAATTGCCATGCAGAAGCGGAGGCGTGCAGCAGTTTCCAGGAGGCCATAGCCGTTGCTCTGCATTATTTTAACGTCAGTACGCTTTGCAGGACATCTAGCAGCCTCACGTGGGCACCCTATTCCCTGCAAGAACACTGAGTACCCTCAGGCCCCCAGGGGCCTGCTAAGCCACATCCAGGCCAGTAGCCTATCGGAACCACTCTGTGTATGCCGAGTGTAGGGCAACAGACTGCGCTCTTTCTTGGGACAGCTTGATTTCCCCAGCAGTCCCACAGGTCCACGAACACCGTTCTAGCAGGTCCAACGTGCCGTGCAGGTCTGGCTCATTGCCCTAGTCTGAGCTGCACTGAGAAAAACCCTCGGCTCCGCATTCCATCTGGGACTTCCTGCCTGAAGTCACCCTGCCTCTAGGAGAAAGTCGGCTTGCGTTCCGACTGCAACCAAAGCCCAGTTTCTTGTGTAACACTGCAGGCTTTTGAAGAGCCACGGGCCCGGGAGGCCTAGCTGGGGCGTTCCATGGTTGACGCAGTTCGCTAGATGCGGAACGCTTTGCTTCGAGGAGTTGATTCAGGGAAGGAACCACTGGGTAACCTTTGTCTCTTTGGACTGGTTAGAAGCACAGGGATATATGCTGCGTGTGCCCGTGGAAATGGGGGCCTGATGGAACTAGCCTTGCTTTCCCATTTTGAAAGCTCCATTCATGCTGCCTTGAAGCTACTTGAAATTGACTGCTGTTGACAGGCCACTAGCCACTGTAGGCATGGCTCTGGGAAGACAATGAGTTTTCTCTAGCTAAGCCGGGTGCTTCGATGGCCGGGGTGGAGCTCATCCTGCCACACTCTAGAGCTAAGGGAAACTCAACGTGAGTACTGGCCTCGAGGTAAGTCCCTGAGTAACGGCGCCGAAAGGGCGGCATGCAGCTCTTTCCATGAGGTATTAGCCGCTGTTCTGCTTTATTTTATTTTATTTTTTTATTTTTTATTGTTTTTTAAGATTGATTGATTGATTGATTGACTGCTATGTTGGGTCTTCGTTTCTGTGCTAGGGCTCTCTCCAGTTGCGGTAAGTGGGGGCCACTCTGCATCACGGTGCGTAGGCCTCTCACTATCGCGGCCTCTCTTGTTGCGGAGCACAGGCTCCAGAGGCGCAGGCTCAGTAGTTGTGGCTCACGGGTCCAGTTGCTCCGCGGCATGTGGGATCCTCCCAGACCCGGGCTCGAACCCGTGTCCCCTGCATTGGCAGGCAGATTCTCAACCACTGCGCCACCAGGGAAGCCCCTGTTCCGCTTTATTTTAAAGGAAGTACCCTTTTCAGGACTCCTAGGCCCCTCGGGTGTGCATCATTTTCCCTCCAGGATTCCTGAGTGCCTCCAGACCCCTGTGGGCCTGCTGAGCAACATCGAGGACCAAAGGTCGGTCCCTCGGAGGCCCTCTGTGTATGCCGAGTGATGGGCAACACCCTGCACGTTCCTTAAGGAGAGCTGCATTTCCAGAGCACTGGAACAGCCTCAGGACCACATTTCTAGCCAGTGCGACGTGCCATGGAAGTGTTCGTCATGGCCCCCGTCTGAGCTGCCATGAGAAAACACTCTGCTTAGGATTCTTCGAGGACCTCGTACCTGAAGTCACACTGCTCGAGGAGAAAGTCAGCATCCTACCATGATGTGGCGCTAACGGGATACTCAGCGTGAGCAGTTGCCTCGAGGTAAGGCCCTGAATTGCCATGCAGAAGCGGAGGCGTGCAGCAGTTTCCAGGAGGCCATAGCCGTTGCTCTGCATTATTTTAACGTCAGTACGCTTTGCAGGACATCTAGCAGCCTCACGTGGGCACCCTATTCCCTGCAAGAACACTGAGTACCCTCAGGCCCCCAGGGGCCTGCTAAGCCACATCCAGGCCAGTAGCCTATCGGAACCACTCTGTGTATGCCGAGTGTAGGGCAACAGACTGCGCTCTTTCTTGGGACAGCTTGATTTCCCCAGCAGTCCCACAGGTCCACGAACACCGTTCTAGCAGGTCCAACGTGCCGTGCAGGTCTGGCTCATTGCCCTAGTCTGAGCTGCACTGAGAAAAACCCTCGGCTCCGCATTCCATCTGGGACTTCCTGCCTGAAGTCACCCTGCCTCTAGGAGAAAGTCGGCTTGCGTTCCGACTGCAACCAAAGCCCAGTTTCTTGTGTAACACTGCAGGCTTTTGAAGAGCCACGGGCCCGGAGGCCTAGCTGGGGCGTTCCATGGTTGACGCAGTTCGCTAGATGCGGAACGCTTTGCTTCGAGGAGTTGATTCAGGGAAGGAACCACTGGGTAACCTTTGTCTCTTTGGACTGGTTAGAAAGCACAGGGATATATGCTGCGTGTGCCCGTGGAAATGGGGGCCTGATGGAACTAGCCTTGCTTCCCATTTTGAAAGCTCCATTCATGCTGCCTTGAAGCTACTTGAAATTGACTGCTGTTGACAGGCCACTAGCCACTGTAGGCATGGCTCTGGGAAGACAATGAGTTTTCTCTAGCTAAGCCGGGTGCTTCGATGGCCGGGGTGGAGCTCATCCTGCCACACTCTAGAGCTAAAGGGAAACTCAACGTGAGTACTGGCCTCGAGGTAAGTCCCTGAGTAACGGCGCCGAAAGGGCGGCATGCAGCTCTTTCCATGAGGTATTAGCCGCTGTTCTGCTTTATTTTATTTTATTTTTTTATTTTTTATTGTTTTTTTAAGATTGATTGATTGATTGATTGACTGCTATGTTGGGTCTTCGTTTCTGTGCTAGGGCTCTCTCCAGTTGCGGTAAGTGGGGGCCACTCTGCATCACGGTGCGTAGGCCTCTCACTATCGCGGCCTCTCTTGTTGCGGAGCACAGGCTCCAGAGGCGCAGGCTCAGTAGTTGTGGCTCACGGGTCCAGTTGCTCCGCGGCATGTGGGATCCTCCCAGACCCGGGCTCGAACCCGTGTCCCCTGCATTGGCAGGCAGATTCTCAACCACTGCGCCACCAGGGAAGCCCCTGTTCCGCTTTATTTTAAAGGAAGTACCCTTTTCAGGACTCCTAGGCCCCTCGGGTGTGCATCATTTTCCCTCCAGGATTCCTGAGTGCCTCCAGACCCCTGTGGGCCTGCTGAGCAACATCGAGGACCAAAGGTCGGTCCCTCGGAGGCCCTCTGTGTATGCCGAGTGATGGGCAACACCCTGCACGTTCCTTAAGGAGAGCTGCATTTCCAGAGCACTGGAACAGCCTCAGGACCACATTTCTAGCCAGTGCGACGTGCCATGGAAGTGTTCGTCATGGCCCCCGTCTGAGCTGCCATGAGAAAACACTCTGCTTAGGATTCTTCGAGGACCTCGTACCTGAAGTCACACTGCTCGAGGAGAAAGTCAGCATCCTACCATGATGTGGCGCTAACGGGATACTCAGCGTGAGCAGTTGCCTCGAGGTAAGGCCCTGAATTGCCATGCAGAAGCGGAGGCGTGCAGCAGTTTCCAGGAGGCCATAGCCGTTGCTCTGCATTATTTTAACGTCAGTACGCTTTGCAGGACATCTAGCAGCCTCACGTGGGCACCCTATTCCCTGCAAGAACACTGAGTACCCTCAGGCCCCCAGGGGCCTGCTAAGCCACATCCAGGCCAGTAGCCTATCGGAACCACTCTGTGTATGCCGAGTGTAGGGCAACAGACTGCGCTCTTTCTTGGGACAGCTTGATTTCCCCAGCAGTCCCACAGGTCCACGAACACCGTTCTAGCAGGTCCAACGTGCCGTGCAGGTCTGGCTCATTGCCCTAGTCTGAGCTGCACTGAGAAAAACCCTCGGCTCCGCATTCCATCTGGGACTTCCTGCCTGAAGTCACCCTGCCTCTAGGAGAAAGTCGGCTTGCGTTCCGACTGCAACCAAAGCCCAGTTTCTTGTGTAACACTGCAGGCTTTTGAAGAGCCACGGGCCCGGAGGCCTAGCTGGGGCGTTCCATGGTTGACGCAGTTCGCTAGATGCGGAACGCTTTGCTTCGAGGAGTTGATTCAGGGAAGGAACCACTGGGTAACCTTTGTCTCTTTGGACTGGTTAGAAAGCACAGGGATATATGCTGCGTGTGCCCGTGGAAATGGGGGCCTGATGGAACTAGCCTTGCTTTCCCATTTTGAAAGCTCCATTCATGCTGCCTTGAAGCTACTTGAAATTGACTGCTGTTGACAGGCCACTAGCCACTGTAGGCATGGCTCTGGGAAGACAATGAGTTTTCTCTAGCTAAGCCGGGTGCTTCGATGGCCGGGGTGGAGCTCATCCTGCCACACTCTAGAGCTAAAGGGAAACTCAACGTGAGTACTGGCCTCGAGGTAAGTCCCTGAGTAACGGCGCCGAAAGGGCGGCATGCAGCTCTTTCCATGAGGTATTAGCCGCTGTTCTGCTTTATTTTATTTTATTTTTTTATTTTTTATTGTTTTTTTAAGATTGATTGATTGATTGATTGACTGCTATGTTGGGTCTTCGTTTCTGTGCTAGGGCTCTCTCCAGTTGCGGTAAGTGGGGGCCACTCTGCATCACGGTGCGTAGGCCTCTCACTATCGCGGCCTCTCTTGTTGCGGAGCACAGGCTCCAGAGGCGCAGGCTCAGTAGTTGTGGCTCACGGGTCCAGTTGCTCCGCGGCATGTGGGATCCTCCCAGACCCGGGCTCGAACCCGTGTCCCCTGCATTGGCAGGCAGATTCTCAACCACTGCGCCACCAGGGAAGCCCCTGTTCCGCTTTATTTTAAAGGAAGTACCCTTTTCAGGACTCCTAGGCCCCTCGGGTGTGCATCATTTTCCCTCCAGGATTCCTGAGTGCCTCCAGACCCCTGTGGGCCTGCTGAGCAACATCGAGGACCAAAGGTCGGTCCCTCGGAGGCCCTCTGTGTATGCCGAGTGATGGGCAACACCCTGCACGTTCCTTAAGGAGAGCTGCATTTCCAGAGCACTGGAACAGCCTCAGGACCACATTTCTAGCCAGTGCGACGTGCCATGGAAGTGTTCGTCATGGCCCCCGTCTGAGCTGCCATGAGAAAACACTCTGCTTAGGATTCTTCGAGGACCTCGTACCTGAAGTCACACTGCTCGAGGAGAAAGTCAGCATCCTACCATGATGTGGCGCTAACGGGATACTCAGCGTGAGCAGTTGCCTCGAGGTAAGGCCCTGAATTGCCATGCAGAAGCGGAGGCGTGCAGCAGTTTCCAGGAGGCCATAGCCGTTGCTCTGCATTATTTTAACGTCAGTACGCTTTGCAGGACATCTAGCAGCCTCACGTGGGCACCCTATTCCCTGCAAGAACACTGAGTACCCTCAGGCCCCCAGGGGCCTGCTAAGCCACATCCAGGCCAGTAGCCTATCGGAACCACTCTGTGTATGCCGAGTGTAGGGCAACAGACTGCGCTCTTTCTTGGGACAGCTTGATTTCCCCAGCAGTCCCACAGGTCCACGAACACCGTTCTAGCAGGTCCAACGTGCCGTGCAGGTCTGGCTCATTGCCCTAGTCTGAGCTGCACTGAGAAAAACCCTCGGCTCCGCATTCCATCTGGGACTTCCTGCCTGAAGTCACCCTGCCTCTAGGAGAAAGTCGGCTTGCGTTCCGACTGCAACCAAAGCCCAGTTTCTTGTGTAACACTGCAGGCTTTTGAAGAGCCACGGGCCCGGAGGCCTAGCTGGGGCGTTCCATGGTTGACGCAGTTCGCTAGATGCGGAACGCTTTGCTTCGAGGAGTTGATTCAGGGAAGGAACCACTGGGTAACCTTTGTCTCTTTGGACTGGTTAGAAAGCACAGGGATATATGCTGCGTGTGCCCGTGGAAATGGGGGCCTGATGGAACTAGCCTTGCTTTCCCATTTTGAAAGCTCCATTCATGCTGCCTTGAAGCTACTTGAAATTGACTGCTGTTGACAGGCCACTAGCCACTGTAGGCATGGCTCTGGGAAGACAATGAGTTTTCTCTAGCTAAGCCGGGTGCTTCGATGGCCGGGGTGGAGCTCATCCTGCCACACTCTAGAGCTAAAGGGAAACTCAACGTGAGTACTGGCCTCGAGGTAAGTCCCTGAGTAACGGCGCCGAAAGGGCGGCATGCAGCTCTTTCCATGGGGTATTAGCCGCTGTTCTGCTTTATTTTATTTTATTTTTTTATTTTTTATTGTTTTTTTAAGATTGATTGATTGATTGATTGACTGCTATGTTGGGTCTTCGTTTCTGTGCTAGGGCTCTCTCCAGTTGCGGTAAGTGGGGGCCACTCTGCATCACGGTGCGTAGGCCTCTCACTATCGCGGCCTCTCTTGTTGCGGAGCACAGGCTCCAGAGGCGCAGGCTCAGTAGTTGTGGCTCACGGGTCCAGTTGCTCCGCGGCATGTGGGATCCTCCCAGACCCGGGCTCGAACCCGTGTCCCCTGCATTGGCAGGCAGATTCTCAACCACTGCGCCACCAGGGAAGCCCCTGTTCCGCTTTATTTTAAAGGAAGTACCCTTTTCAGGACTCCTAGGCCCCTCGGGTGTGCATCATTTTCCCTCCAGGATTCCTGAGTGCCTCCAGACCCCTGTGGGCCTGCTGAGCAACATCGAGGACCAAAGGTCGGTCCCTCGGAGGCCCTCTGTGTATGCCGAGTGATGGGCAACACCCTGCACGTTCCTTAAGGAGAGCTGCATTTCCAGAGCACTGGAACAGCCTCAGGACCACATTTCTAGCCAGTGCGACGTGCCATGGAAGTGTTCGTCATGGCCCCCGTCTGAGCTGCCATGAGAAAACACTCTGCTTAGGATTCTTCGAGGACCTCGTACCTGAAGTCACACTGCTCGAGGAGAAAGTCAGCATCCTACCATGATGTGGCGCTAACGGGATACTCAGCGTGAGCAGTTGCCTCGAGGTAAGGCCCTGAATTGCCATGCAGAAGCGGAGGCGTGCAGCAGTTTCCAGGAGGCCATAGCCGTTGCTCTGCATTATTTTAACGTCAGTACGCTTTGCAGGACATCTAGCAGCCTCACGTGGGCACCCTATTCCCTGCAAGAACACTGAGTACCCTCAGGCCCCCAGGGGCCTGCTAAGCCACATCCAGGCCAGTAGCCTATCGGAACCACTCTGTGTATGCCGAGTGTAGGGCAACAGACTGCGCTCTTTCTTGGGACAGCTTGATTTCCCCAGCAGTCCCACAGGTCCACGAACACCGTTCTAGCAGGTCCAACGTGCCGTGCAGGTCTGGCTCATTGCCCTAGTCTGAGCTGCACTGAGAAAAACCCTCGGCTCCGCATTCCATCTGGGACTTCCTGCCTGAAGTCACCCTGCCTCTAGGAGAAAGTCGGCTTGCGTTCCGACTGCAACCAAAGCCCAGTTTCTTGTGTAACACTGCAGGCTTTTGAAGAGCCACGGGCCCGGAGGCCTAGCTGGGGCGTTCCATGGTTGACGCAGTTCGCTAGATGCGGAACGCTTTGCTTCGAGGAGTTGATTCAGGGAAGGAACCACTGGGTAACCTTTGTCTCTTTGGACTGGTTAGAAAGCACAGGGATATATGCTGCGTGTGCCCGTGGAAATGGGGGCCTGATGGAACTAGCCTTGCTTTCCCATTTTGAAAGCTCCATTCATGCTGCCTTGAAGCTACTTGAAATTGACTGCTGTTGACAGGCCACTAGCCACTGTAGGCATGGCTCTGGGAAGACAATGAGTTTTCTCTAGCTAAGCCGGGTGCTTCGATGGCCGGGGTGGAGCTCATCCTGCCACACTCTAGAGCTAAAGGGAAACTCAACGTGAGTACTGGCCTCGAGGTAAGTCCCTGAGTAACGGCGCCGAAAGGGCGGCATGCAGCTCTTTCCATGAGGTATTAGCCGCTGTTCTGCTTTATTTTATTTTATTTTTTTATTTTTTATTGTTTTTTTAAGATTGATTGATTGATTGATTGACTGCTATGTTGGGTCTTCGTTTCTGTGCTAGGGCTCTCTCCAGTTGCGGTAAGTGGGGGCCACTCTGCATCACGGTGCGTAGGCCTCTCACTATCGCGGCCTCTCTTGTTGCGGAGCACAGGCTCCAGAGGCGCAGGCTCAGTAGTTGTGGCTCACGGGTCCAGTTGCTCCGCGGCATGTGGGATCCTCCCAGACCCGGGCTCGAACCCGTGTCCCCTGCATTGGCAGGCAGATTCTCAACCACTGCGCCACCAGGGAAGCCCCTGTTCCGCTTTATTTTAAAGGAAGTACCCTTTTCAGGACTCCTAGGCCCCTCGGGTGTGCATCATTTTCCCTCCAGGATTCCTGAGTGCCTCCAGACCCCTGTGGGCCTGCTGAGCAACATCGAGGACCAAAGGTCGGTCCCTCGGAGGCCCTCTGTGTATGCCGAGTGATGGGCAACACCCTGCACGTTCCTTAAGGAGAGCTGCATTTCCAGAGCACTGGAACAGCCTCAGGACCACATTTCTAGCCAGTGCGACGTGCCATGGAAGTGTTCGTCATGGCCCCCGTCTGAGCTGCCATGAGAAAACACTCTGCTTAGGATTCTTCGAGGACCTCGTACCTGAAGTCACACTGCTCGAGGAGAAAGTCAGCATCCTACCATGATGTGGCGCTAACGGGATACTCAGCGTGAGCAGTTGCCTCGAGGTAAGGCCCTGAATTGCCATGCAGAAGCGGAGGCGTGCAGCAGTTTCCAGGAGGCCATAGCCGTTGCTCTGCATTATTTTAACGTCAGTACGCTTTGCAGGACATCTAGCAGCCTCACGTGGGCACCCTATTCCCTGCAAGAACACTGAGTACCCTCAGGCCCCCAGGGGCCTGCTAAGCCACATCCAGGCCAGTAGCCTATCGGAACCACTCTGTGTATGCCGAGTGTAGGGCAACAGACTGCGCTCTTTCTTGGGACAGCTTGATTTCCCCAGCAGTCCCACAGGTCCACGAACACCGTTCTAGCAGGTCCAACGTGCCGTGCAGGTCTGGCTCATTGCCCTAGTCTGAGCTGCACTGAGAAAAACCCTCGGCTCCGCATTCCATCTGGGACTTCCTGCCTGAAGTCACCCTGCCTCTAGGAGAAAGTCGGCTTGCGTTCCGACTGCAACCAAAGCCCAGTTTCTTGTGTAACACTGCAGGCTTTTGAAGAGCCACGGGCCCGGAGGCCTAGCTGGGGCGTTCCATGGTTGACGCAGTTCGCTAGATGCGGAACGCTTTGCTTCGAGGAGTTGATTCAGGGAAGGAACCACTGGGTAACCTTTGTCTCTTTGGACTGGTTAGAAAGCACAGGGATATATGCTGCGTGTGCCCGTGGAAATGGGGGCCTGATGGAACTAGCCTTGCTTTCCCATTTTGAAAGCTCCATTCATGCTGCCTTGAAGCTACTTGAAATTGACTGCTGTTGACAGGCCACTAGCCACTGTAGGCATGGCTCTGGGAAGACAATGAGTTTTCTCTAGCTAAGCCGGGTGCTTCGATGGCCGGGGTGGAGCTCATCCTGCCACACTCTAGAGCTAAAGGGAAACTCAACGTGAGTACTGGCCTCGAGGTAAGTCCCTGAGTAACGGCGCCGAAAGGGCGGCATGCAGCTCTTTCCATGAGGTATTAGCCGCTGTTCTGCTTTATTTTATTTTATTTTTTTATTTTTTATTGTTTTTTTAAGATTGATTGATTGATTGATTGACTGCTATGTTGGGTCTTCGTTTCTGTGCTAGGGCTCTCTCCAGTTGCGGTAAGTGGGGGCCACTCTGCATCACGGTGCGTAGGCCTCTCACTATCGCGGCCTCTCTTGTTGCGGAGCACAGGCTCCAGAGGCGCAGGCTCAGTAGTTGTGGCTCACGGGTCCAGTTGCTCCGCGGCATGTGGGATCCTCCCAGACCCGGGCTCGAACCCGTGTCCCCTGCATTGGCAGGCAGATTCTCAACCACTGCGCCACCAGGGAAGCCCCTGTTCCGCTTTATTTTAAAGGAAGTACCCTTTTCAGGACTCCTAGGCCCCTCGGGTGTGCATCATTTTCCCTCCAGGATTCCTGAGTGCCTCCAGACCCCTGTGGGCCTGCTGAGCAACATCGAGGACCAAAGGTCGGTCCCTCGGAGGCCCTCTGTGTATGCCGAGTGATGGGCAACACCCTGCACGTTCCTTAAGGAGAGCTGCATTTCCAGAGCACTGGAACAGCCTCAGGACCACATTTCTAGCCAGTGCGACGTGCCATGGAAGTGTTCGTCATGGCCCCCGTCTGAGCTGCCATGAGAAAACACTCTGCTTAGGATTCTTCGAGGACCTCGTACCTGAAGTCACACTGCTCGAGGAGAAAGTCAGCATCCTACCATGATGTGGCGCTAACGGGATACTCAGCGTGAGCAGTTGCCTCGAGGTAAGGCCCTGAATTGCCATGCAGAAGCGGAGGCGTGCAGCAGTTTCCAGGAGGCCATAGCCGTTGCTCTGCATTATTTTAACGTCAGTACGCTTTGCAGGACATCTAGCAGCCTCACGTGGGCACCCTATTCCCTGCAAGAACACTGAGTACCCTCAGGCCCCCAGGGGCCTGCTAAGCCACATCCAGGCCAGTAGCCTATCGGAACCACTCTGTGTATGCCGAGTGTAGGGCAACAGACTGCGCTCTTTCTTGGGACAGCTTGATTTCCCCAGCAGTCCCACAGGTCCACGAACACCGTTCTAGCAGGTCCAACGTGCCGTGCAGGTCTGGCTCATTGCCCTAGTCTGAGCTGCACTGAGAAAAACCCTCGGCTCCGCATTCCATCTGGGACTTCCTGCCTGAAGTCACCCTGCCTCTAGGAGAAAGTCGGCTTGCGTTCCGACTGCAACCAAAGCCCAGTTTCTTGTGTAACACTGCAGGCTTTTGAAGAGCCACGGGCCCGGAGGCCTAGCTGGGGCGTTCCATGGTTGACGCAGTTCGCTAGATGCGGAACGCTTTGCTTCGAGGAGTTGATTCAGGGAAGGAACCACTGGGTAACCTTTGTCTCTTTGGACTGGTTAGAAAGCACAGGGATATATGCTGCGTGTGCCCGTGGAAATGGGGGCCTGATGGAACTAGCCTTGCTTTCCCATTTTGAAAGCTCCATTCATGCTGCCTTGAAGCTACTTGAAATTGACTGCTGTTGACAGGCCACTAGCCACTGTAGGCATGGCTCTGGGAAGACAATGAGTTTTCTCTAGCTAAGCCGGGTGCTTCGATGGCCGGGGTGGAGCTCATCCTGCCACACTCTAGAGCTAAAGGGAAACTCAACGTGAGTACTGGCCTCGAGGTAAGTCCCTGAGTAACGGCGCCGAAAGGGCGGCATGCAGCTCTTTCCATGAGGTATTAGCCGCTGTTCTGCTTTATTTTATTTTATTTTTTTATTTTTTATTGTTTTTTTAAGATTGATTGATTGATTGATTGACTGCTATGTTGGGTCTTCGTTTCTGTGCTAGGGCTCTCTCCAGTTGCGGTAAGTGGGGGCCACTCTGCATCACGGTGCGTAGGCCTCTCACTATCGCGGCCTCTCTTGTTGCGGAGCACAGGCTCCAGAGGCGCAGGCTCAGTAGTTGTGGCTCACGGGTCCAGTTGCTCCGCGGCATGTGGGATCCTCCCAGACCCGGGCTCGAACCCGTGTCCCCTGCATTGGCAGGCAGATTCTCAACCACTGCGCCACCAGGGAAGCCCCTGTTCCGCTTTATTTTAAAGGAAGTACCCTTTTCAGGACTCCTAGGCCCCTCGGGTGTGCATCATTTTCCCTCCAGGATTCCTGAGTGCCTCCAGACCCCTGTGGGCCTGCTGAGCAACATCGAGGACCAAAGGTCGGTCCCTCGGAGGCCCTCTGTGTATGCCGAGTGATGGGCAACACCCTGCACGTTCCTTAAGGAGAGCTGCATTTCCAGAGCACTGGAACAGCCTCAGGACCACATTTCTAGCCAGTGCGACGTGCCATGGAAGTGTTCGTCATGGCCCCCGTCTGAGCTGCCATGAGAAAACACTCTGCTTAGGATTCTTCGAGGACCTCGTACCTGAAGTCACACTGCTCGAGGAGAAAGTCAGCATCCTACCATGATGTGGCGCTAACGGGATACTCAGCGTGAGCAGTTGCCTCGAGGTAAGGCCCTGAATTGCCATGCAGAAGCGGAGGCGTGCAGCAGTTTCCAGGAGGCCATAGCCGTTGCTCTGCATTATTTTAACGTCAGTACGCTTTGCAGGACATCTAGGAGCCTCACGTGGGCACCCTATTCCCTGCAAGAACACTGAGTACCCTCAGGCCCCCAGGGGCCTGCTAAGCCACATCCAGGCCAGTAGCCTATCGGAACCACTCTGTGTATGCCGAGTGTAGGGCAACAGACTGCGCTCTTTCTTGGGACAGCTTGATTTCCCCAGCAGTCCCACAGGTCCACGAACACCGTTCTAGCAGGTCCAACGTGCCGTGCAGGTCTGGCTCATTGCCCTAGTCTGAGCTGCACTGAGAAAAACCCTCGGCTCCGCATTCCATCTGGGACTTCCTGCCTGAAGTCACCCTGCCTCTAGGAGAAAGTCGGCTTGCGTTCCGACTGCAACCAAAGCCCAGTTTCTTGTGTAACACTGCAGGCTTTTGAAGAGCCACGGGCCCGGAGGCCTAGCTGGGGCGTTCCATGGTTGACGCAGTTCGCTAGATGCGGAACGCTTTGCTTCGAGGAGTTGATTCAGGGAAGGAACCACTGGGTAACCTTTGTCTCTTTGGACTGGTTAGAAAGCACAGGGATATATGCTGCGTGTGCCCGTGGAAATGGGGGCCTGATGGAACTAGCCTTGCTTTCCCATTTTGAAAGCTCCATTCATGCTGCCTTGAAGCTACTTGAAATTGACTGCTGTTGACAGGCCACTAGCCACTGTAGGCATGGCTCTGGGAAGACAATGAGTTTTCTCTAGCTAAGCCGGGTGCTTCGATGGCCGGGGTGGAGCTCATCCTGCCACACTCTAGAGCTAAAGGGAAACTCAACGTGAGTACTGGCCTCGAGGTAAGTCCCTGAGTAACGGCGCCGAAAGGGCGGCATGCAGCTCTTTCCATGAGGTATTAGCCGCTGTTCTGCTTTATTTTATTTTATTTTTTTATTTTTTATTGTTTTTTTAAGATTGATTGATTGATTGATTGACTGCTATGTTGGGTCTTCGTTTCTGTGCTAGGGCTCTCTCCAGTTGCGGTAAGTGGGGGCCACTCTGCATCACGGTGCGTAGGCCTCTCACTATCGCGGCCTCTCTTGTTGCGGAGCACAGGCTCCAGAGGCGCAGGCTCAGTAGTTGTGGCTCACGGGTCCAGTTGCTCCGCGGCATGTGGGATCCTCCCAGACCCGGGCTCGAACCCGTGTCCCCTGCATTGGCAGGCAGATTCTCAACCACTGCGCCACCAGGGAAGCCCCTGTTCCGCTTTATTTTAAAGGAAGTACCCTTTTCAGGACTCCTAGGCCCCTCGGGTGTGCATCATTTTCCCTCCAGGATTCCTGAGTGCCTCCAGACCCCTGTGGGCCTGCTGAGCAACATCGAGGACCAAAGGTCGGTCCCTCGGAGGCCCTCTGTGTATGCCGAGTGATGGGCAACACCCTGCACGTTCCTTAAGGAGAGCTGCATTTCCAGAGCACTGGAACAGCCTCAGGACCACATTTCTAGCCAGTGCGACGTGCCATGGAAGTGTTCGTCATGGCCCCCGTCTGAGCTGCCATGAGAAAACACTCTGCTTAGGATTCTTCGAGGACCTCGTACCTGAAGTCACACTGCTCGAGGAGAAAGTCAGCATCCTACCATGATGTGGCGCTAACGGGATACTCAGCGTGAGCAGTTGCCTCGAGGTAAGGCCCTGAATTGCCATGCAGAAGCGGAGGCGTGCAGCAGTTTCCAGGAGGCCATAGCCGTTGCTCTGCATTATTTTAACGTCAGTACGCTTTGCAGGACATCTAGCAGCCTCACGTGGGCACCCTATTCCCTGCAAGAACACTGAGTACCCTCAGGCCCCCAGGGGCCTGCTAAGCCACATCCAGGCCAGTAGCCTATCGGAACCACTCTGTGTATGCCGAGTGTAGGGCAACAGACTGCGCTCTTTCTTGGGACAGCTTGATTTCCCCAGCAGTCCCACAGGTCCACGAACACCGTTCTAGCAGGTCCAACGTGCCGTGCAGGTCTGGCTCATTGCCCTAGTCTGAGCTGCACTGAGAAAAACCCTCGGCTCCGCATTCCATCTGGGACTTCCTGCCTGAAGTCACCCTGCCTCTAGGAGAAAGTCGGCTTGCGTTCCGACTGCAACCAAAGCCCAGTTTCTTGTGTAACACTGCAGGCTTTTGAAGAGCCACGGGCCCGGAGGCCTAGCTGGGGCGTTCCATGGTTGACGCAGTTCGCTAGATGCGGAACGCTTTGCTTCGAGGAGTTGATTCAGGGAAGGAACCACTGGGTAACCTTTGTCTCTTTGGACTGGTTAGAAAGCACAGGGATATATGCTGCGTGTGCCCGTGGAAATGGGGGCCTGATGGAACTAGCCTTGCTTTCCCATTTTGAAAGCTCCATTCATGCTGCCTTGAAGCTACTTGAAATTGACTGCTGTTGACAGGCCACTAGCCACTGTAGGCATGGCTCTGGGAAGACAATGAGTTTTCTCTAGCTAAGCCGGGTGCTTCGATGGCCGGGGTGGAGCTCATCCTGCCACACTCTAGAGCTAAAGGGAAACTCAACGTGAGTACTGGCCTCGAGGTAAGTCCCTGAGTAACGGCGCCGAAAGGGCGGCATGCAGCTCTTTCCATGAGGTATTAGCCGCTGTTCTGCTTTATTTTATTTTATTTTTTTATTTTTTATTGTTTTTTTAAGATTGATTGATTGATTGATTGACTGCTATGTTGGGTCTTCGTTTCTGTGCTAGGGCTCTCTCCAGTTGCGGTAAGTGGGGGCCACTCTGCATCACGGTGCGTAGGCCTCTCACTATCGCGGCCTCTCTTGTTGCGGAGCACAGGCTCCAGAGGCGCAGGCTCAGTAGTTGTGGCTCACGGGTCCAGTTGCTCCGCGGCATGTGGGATCCTCCCAGACCCGGGCTCGAACCCGTGTCCCCTGCATTGGCAGGCAGATTCTCAACCACTGCGCCACCAGGGAAGCCCCTGTTCCGCTTTATTTTAAAGGAAGTACCCTTTTCAGGACTCCTAGGCCCCTCGGGTGTGCATCATTTTCCCTCCAGGATTCCTGAGTGCCTCCAGACCCCTGTGGGCCTGCTGAGCAACATCGAGGACCAAAGGTCGGTCCCTCGGAGGCCCTCTGTGTATGCCGAGTGATGGGCAACACCCTGCACGTTCCTTAAGGAGAGCTGCATTTCCAGAGCACTGGAACAGCCTCAGGACCACATTTCTAGCCAGTGCGACGTGCCATGGAAGTGTTCGTCATGGCCCCCGTCTGAGCTGCCATGAGAAAACACTCTGCTTAGGATTCTTCGAGGACCTCGTACCTGAAGTCACACTGCTCGAGGAGAAAGTCAGCATCCTACCATGATGTGGCGCTAACGGGATACTCAGCGTGAGCAGTTGCCTCGAGGTAAGGCCCTGAATTGCCATGCAGAAGCGGAGGCGTGCAGCAGTTTCCAGGAGGCCATAGCCGTTGCTCTGCATTATTTTAACGTCAGTACGCTTTGCAGGACATCTAGCAGCCTCACGTGGGCACCCTATTCCCTGCAAGAACACTGAGTACCCTCAGGCCCCCAGGGGCCTGCTAAGCCACATCCAGGCCAGTAGCCTATCGGAACCACTCTGTGTATGCCGAGTGTAGGGCAACAGACTGCGCTCTTTCTTGGGACAGCTTGATTTCCCCAGCAGTCCCACAGGTCCACGAACACCGTTCTAGCAGGTCCAACGTGCCGTGCAGGTCTGGCTCATTGCCCTAGTCTGAGCTGCACTGAGAAAAACCCTCGGCTCCGCATTCCATCTGGGACTTCCTGCCTGAAGTCACCCTGCCTCTAGGAGAAAGTCGGCTTGCGTTCCGACTGCAACCAAAGCCCAGTTTCTTGTGTAACACTGCAGGCTTTTGAAGAGCCACGGGCCCGGAGGCCTAGCTGGGGCGTTCCATGGTTGACGCAGTTCGCTAGATGCGGAACGCTTTGCTTCGAGGAGTTGATTCAGGGAAGGAACCACTGGGTAACCTTTGTCTCTTTGGACTGGTTAGAAAGCACAGGGATATATGCTGCGTGTGCCCGTGGAAATGGGGGCCTGATGGAACTAGCCTTGCTTTCCCATTTTGAAAGCTCCATTCATGCTGCCTTGAAGCTACTTGAAATTGACTGCTGTTGACAGGCCACTAGCCACTGTAGGCATGGCTCTGGGAAGACAATGAGTTTTCTCTAGCTAAGCCGGGTGCTTCGATGGCCGGGGTGGAGCTCATCCTGCCACACTCTAGAGCTAAAGGGAAACTCAACGTGAGTACTGGCCTCGAGGTAAGTCCCTGAGTAACGGCGCCGAAAGGGCGGCATGCAGCTCTTTCCATGGGGTATTAGCCGCTGTTCTGCTTTATTTTATTTTATTTTTTTATTTTTTATTGTTTTTTTAAGATTGATTGATTGATTGATTGACTGCTATGTTGGGTCTTCGTTTCTGTGCTAGGGCTCTCTCCAGTTGCGGTAAGTGGGGGCCACTCTGCATCACGGTGCGTAGGCCTCTCACTATCGCGGCCTCTCTTGTTGCGGAGCACAGGCTCCAGAGGCGCAGGCTCAGTAGTTGTGGCTCACGGGTCCAGTTGCTCCGCGGCATGTGGGATCCTCCCAGACCCGGGCTCGAACCCGTGTCCCCTGCATTGGCAGGCAGATTCTCAACCACTGCGCCACCAGGGAAGCCCCTGTTCCGCTTTATTTTAAAGGAAGTACCCTTTTCAGGACTCCTAGGCCCCTCGGGTGTGCATCATTTTCCCTCCAGGATTCCTGAGTGCCTCCAGACCCCTGTGGGCCTGCTGAGCAACATCGAGGACCAAAGGTCGGTCCCTCGGAGGCCCTCTGTGTATGCCGAGTGATGGGCAACACCCTGCACGTTCCTTAAGGAGAGCTGCATTTCCAGAGCACTGGAACAGCCTCAGGACCACATTTCTAGCCAGTGCGACGTGCCATGGAAGTGTTCGTCATGGCCCCCGTCTGAGCTGCCATGAGAAAACACTCTGCTTAGGATTCTTCGAGGACCTCGTACCTGAAGTCACACTGCTCGAGGAGAAAGTCAGCATCCTACCATGATGTGGCGCTAACGGGATACTCAGCGTGAGCAGTTGCCTCGAGGTAAGGCCCTGAATTGCCATGCAGAAGCGGAGGCGTGCAGCAGTTTCCAGGAGGCCATAGCCGTTGCTCTGCATTATTTTAACGTCAGTACGCTTTGCAGGACATCTAGCAGCCTCACGTGGGCACCCTATTCCCTGCAAGAACACTGAGTACCCTCAGGCCCCCAGGGGCCTGCTAAGCCACATCCAGGCCAGTAGCCTATCGGAACCACTCTGTGTATGCCGAGTGTAGGGCAACAGACTGCACTCTTTCTTGGGACAGCTTGATTTCCCCAGCAGTCCCACAGGTCCACGAACACCGTTCTAGCAGGTCCAACGTGCCGTGCAGGTCTGGCTCATTGCCCTAGTCTGAGCTGCACTGAGAAAAACCCTCGGCTCCGCATTCCATCTGGGACTTCCTGCCTGAAGTCACCCTGCCTCTAGGAGAAAGTCGGCTTGCGTTCCGACTGCAACCAAAGCCCAGTTTCTTGTGTAACACTGCAGGCTTTTGAAGAGCCACGGGCCCGGAGGCCTAGCTGGGGCGTTCCATGGTTGACGCAGTTCGCTAGATGCGGAACGCTTTGCTTCGAGGAGTTGATTCAGGGAAGGAACCACTGGGTAACCTTTGTCTCTTTGGACTGGTTAGAAAGCACAGGGATATATGCTGCGTGTGCCCGTGGAAATGGGGGCCTGATGGAACTAGCCTTGCTTTCCCATTTTGAAAGCTCCATTCATGCTGCCTTGAAGCTACTTGAAATTGACTGCTGTTGACAGGCCACTAGCCACTGTAGGCATGGCTCTGGGAAGACAATGAGTTTTCTCTAGCTAAGCCGGGTGCTTCGATGGCCGGGGTGGAGCTCATCCTGCCACACTCTAGAGCTAAAGGGAAACTCAACGTGAGTACTGGCCTCGAGGTAAGTCCCTGAGTAACGGCGCCGAAAGGGCGGCATGCAGCTCTTTCCATGGGGTATTAGCCGCTGTTCTGCTTTATTTTATTTTATTTTTTTATTTTTTATTGTTTTTTTAAGATTGATTGATTGATTGATTGACTGCTATGTTGGGTCTTCGTTTCTGTGCTAGGGCTCTCTCCAGTTGCGGTAAGTGGGGGCCACTCTGCATCACGGTGCGTAGGCCTCTCACTATCGCGGCCTCTCTTGTTGCGGAGCACAGGCTCCAGAGGCGCAGGCTCAGTAGTTGTGGCTCACGGGTCCAGTTGCTCCGCGGCATGTGGGATCCTCCCAGACCCGGGCTCGAACCCGTGTCCCCTGCATTGGCAGGCAGATTCTCAACCACTGCGCCACCAGGGAAGCCCCTGTTCCGCTTTATTTTAAAGGAAGTACCCTTTTCAGGACTCCTAGGCCCCTCGGGTGTGCATCATTTTCCCTCCAGGATTCCTGAGTGCCTCCAGACCCCTGTGGGCCTGCTGAGCAACATCGAGGACCAAAGGTCGGTCCCTCGGAGGCCCTCTGTGTATGCCGAGTGATGGGCAACACCCTGCACGTTCCTTAAGGAGAGCTGCATTTCCAGAGCACTGGAACAGCCTCAGGACCACATTTCTAGCCAGTGCGACGTGCCATGGAAGTGTTCGTCATGGCCCCCGTCTGAGCTGCCATGAGAAAACACTCTGCTTAGGATTCTTCGAGGACCTCGTACCTGAAGTCACACTGCTCGAGGAGAAAGTCAGCATCCTACCATGATGTGGCGCTAACGGGATACTCAGCGTGAGCAGTTGCCTCGAGGTAAGGCCCTGAATTGCCATGCAGAAGCGGAGGCGTGCAGCAGTTTCCAGGAGGCCATAGCCGTTGCTCTGCATTATTTTAACGTCAGTACGCTTTGCAGGACATCTAGCAGCCTCACGTGGGCACCCTATTCCCTGCAAGAACACTGAGTACCCTCAGGCCCCCAGGGGCCTGCTAAGCCACATCCAGGCCAGTAGCCTATCGGAACCACTCTGTGTATGCCGAGTGTAGGGCAACAGACTGCGCTCTTTCTTGGGACAGCTTGATTTCCCCAGCAGTCCCACAGGTCCACGAACACCGTTCTAGCAGGTCCAACGTGCCGTGCAGGTCTGGCTCATTGCCCTAGTCTGAGCTGCACTGAGAAAAACCCTCGGCTCCGCATTCCATCTGGGACTTCCTGCCTGAAGTCACCCTGCCTCTAGGAGAAAGTCGGCTTGCGTTCCGACTGCAACCAAAGCCCAGTTTCTTGTGTAACACTGCAGGCTTTTGAAGAGCCACGGGCCCGGAGGCCTAGCTGGGGCGTTCCATGGTTGACGCAGTTCGCTAGATGCGGAACGCTTTGCTTCGAGGAGTTGATTCAGGGAAGGAACCACTGGGTAACCTTTGTCTCTTTGGACTGGTTAGAAAGCACAGGGATATATGCTGCGTGTGCCCGTGGAAATGGGGGCCTGATGGAACTAGCCTTGCTTTCCCATTTTGAAAGCTCCATTCATGCTGCCTTGAAGCTACTTGAAATTGACTGCTGTTGACAGGCCACTAGCCACTGTAGGCATGGCTCTGGGAAGACAATGAGTTTTCTCTAGCTAAGCCGGGTGCTTCGATGGCCGGGGTGGAGCTCATCCTGCCACACTCTAGAGCTAAAGGGAAACTCAACGTGAGTACTGGCCTCGAGGTAAGTCCCTGAGTAACGGCGCCGAAAGGGCGGCATGCAGCTCTTTCCATGAGGTATTAGCCGCTGTTCTGCTTTATTTTATTTTATTTTTTTATTTTTTATTGTTTTTTTAAGATTGATTGATTGATTGATTGACTGCTATGTTGGGTCTTCGTTTCTGTGCTAGGGCTCTCTCCAGTTGCGGTAAGTGGGGGCCACTCTGCATCACGGTGCGTAGGCCTCTCACTATCGCGGCCTCTCTTGTTGCGGAGCACAGGCTCCAGAGGCGCAGGCTCAGTAGTTGTGGCTCACGGGTCCAGTTGCTCCGCGGCATGTGGGATCCTCCCAGACCCGGGCTCGAACCCGTGTCCCCTGCATTGGCAGGCAGATTCTCAACCACTGCGCCACCAGGGAAGCCCCTGTTCCGCTTTATTTTAAAGGAAGTACCCTTTTCAGGACTCCTAGGCCCCTCGGGTGTGCATCATTTTCCCTCCAGGATTCCTGAGTGCCTCCAGACCCCTGTGGGCCTGCTGAGCAACATCGAGGACCAAAGGTCGGTCCCTCGGAGGCCCTCTGTGTATGCCGAGTGATGGGCAACACCCTGCACGTTCCTTAAGGAGAGCTGCATTTCCAGAGCACTGGAACAGCCTCAGGACCACATTTCTAGCCAGTGCGACGTGCCATGGAAGTGTTCGTCATGGCCCCCGTCTGAGCTGCCATGAGAAAACACTCTGCTTAGGATTCTTCGAGGACCTCGTACCTGAAGTCACACTGCTCGAGGAGAAAGTCAGCATCCTACCATGATGTGGCGCTAACGGGATACTCAGCGTGAGCAGTTGCCTCGAGGTAAGGCCCTGAATTGCCATGCAGAAGCGGAGGCGTGCAGCAGTTTCCAGGAGGCCATAGCCGTTGCTCTGCATTATTTTAACGTCAGTACGCTTTGCAGGACATCTAGCAGCCTCACGTGGGCACCCTATTCCCTGCAAGAACACTGAGTACCCTCAGGCCCCCAGGGGCCTGCTAAGCCACATCCAGGCCAGTAGCCTATCGGAACCACTCTGTGTATGCCGAGTGTAGGGCAACAGACTGCGCTCTTTCTTGGGACAGCTTGATTTCCCCAGCAGTCCCACAGGTCCACGAACACCGTTCTAGCAGGTCCAACGTGCCGTGCAGGTCTGGCTCATTGCCCTAGTCTGAGCTGCACTGAGAAAAACCCTCGGCTCCGCATTCCATCTGGGACTTCCTGCCTGAAGTCACCCTGCCTCTAGGAGAAAGTCGGCTTGCGTTCCGACTGCAACCAAAGCCCAGTTTCTTGTGTAACACTGCAGGCTTTTGAAGAGCCACGGGCCCGGAGGCCTAGCTGGGGCGTTCCATGGTTGACGCAGTTCGCTAGATGCGGAACGCTTTGCTTCGAGGAGTTGATTCAGGGAAGGAACCACTGGGTAACCTTTGTCTCTTTGGACTGGTTAGAAAGCACAGGGATATATGCTGCGTGTGCCCGTGGAAATGGGGGCCTGATGGAACTAGCCTTGCTTTCCCATTTTGAAAGCTCCATTCATGCTGCCTTGAAGCTACTTGAAATTGACTGCTGTTGACAGGCCACTAGCCACTGTAGGCATGGCTCTGGGAAGACAATGAGTTTTCTCTAGCTAAGCCGGGTGCTTCGATGGCCGGGGTGGAGCTCATCCTGCCACACTCTAGAGCTAAAGGGAAACTCAACGTGAGTACTGGCCTCGAGGTAAGTCCCTGAGTAACGGCGCCGAAAGGGCGGCATGCAGCTCTTTCCATGGGGTATTAGCCGCTGTTCTGCTTTATTTTATTTTATTTTTTTATTTTTTATTGTTTTTTTAAGATTGATTGATTGATTGATTGACTGCTATGTTGGGTCTTCGTTTCTGTGCTAGGGCTCTCTCTAGTTGCGGTAAGTGGGGGCCACTCTGCATCACGGTGCGTAGGCCTCTCACTATCGCGGCCTCTCTTGTTGCGGAGCACAGGCTCCAGAGGCGCAGGCTCAGTAGTTGTGGCTCACGGGTCCAGTTGCTCCGCGGCATGTGGGATCCTCCCAGACCCGGGCTCGAACCCGTGTCCCCTGCATTGGCAGGCAGATTCTCAACCACTGCGCCACCAGGGAAGCCCCTGTTCCGCTTTATTTTAAAGGAAGTACCCTTTTCAGGACTCCTAGGCCCCTCGGGTGTGCATCATTTTCCCTCCAGGATTCCTGAGTGCCTCCAGACCCCTGTGGGCCTGCTGAGCAACATCGAGGACCAAAGGTCGGTCCCTCGGAGGCCCTCTGTGTATGCCGAGTGATGGGCAACACCCTGCACGTTCCTTAAGGAGAGCTGCATTTCCAGAGCACTGGAACAGCCTCAGGACCACATTTCTAGCCAGTGCGACGTGCCATGGAAGTGTTCGTCATGGCCCCCGTCTGAGCTGCCATGAGAAAACACTCTGCTTAGGATTCTTCGAGGACCTCGTACCTGAAGTCACACTGCTCGAGGAGAAAGTCAGCATCCTACCATGATGTGGCGCTAACGGGATACTCAGCGTGAGCAGTTGCCTCGAGGTAAGGCCCTGAATTGCCATGCAGAAGCGGAGGCGTGCAGCAGTTTCCAGGAGGCCATAGCCGTTGCTCTGCATTATTTTAACGTCAGTACGCTTTGCAGGACATCTAGCAGCCTCACGTGGGCACCCTATTCCCTGCAAGAACACTGAGTACCCTCAGGCCCCCAGGGGCCTGCTAAGCCACATCCAGGCCAGTAGCCTATCGGAACCACTCTGTGTATGCCGAGTGTAGGGCAACAGACTGCGCTCTTTCTTGGGACAGCTTGATTTCCCCAGCAGTCCCACAGGTCCACGAACACCGTTCTAGCAGGTCCAACGTGCCGTGCAGGTCTGGCTCATTGCCCTAGTCTGAGCTGCACTGAGAAAAACCCTCGGCTCCGCATTCCATCTGGGACTTCCTGCCTGAAGTCACCCTGCCTCTAGGAGAAAGTCGGCTTGCGTTCCGACTGCAACCAAAGCCCAGTTTCTTGTGTAACACTGCAGGCTTTTGAAGAGCCACGGGCCCGGAGGCCTAGCTGGGGCGTTCCATGGTTGACGCAGTTCGCTAGATGCGGAACGCTTTGCTTCGAGGAGTTGATTCAGGGAAGGAACCACTGGGTAACCTTTGTCTCTTTGGACTGGTTAGAAAGCACAGGGATATATGCTGCGTGTGCCCGTGGAAATGGGGGCCTGATGGAACTAGCCTTGCTTTCCCATTTTGAAAGCTCCATTCATGCTGCCTTGAAGCTACTTGAAATTGACTGCTGTTGACAGGCCACTAGCCACTGTAGGCATGGCTCTGGGAAGACAATGAGTTTTCTCTAGCTAAGCCGGGTGCTTCGATGGCCGGGGTGGAGCTCATCCTGCCACACTCTAGAGCTAAAGGGAAACTCAACGTGAGTACTGGCCTCGAGGTAAGTCCCTGAGTAACGGCGCCGAAAGGGCGGCATGCAGCTCTTTCCATGGGGTATTAGCCGCTGTTCTGCTTTATTTTATTTTATTTTTTTATTTTTTATTGTTTTTTTAAGATTGATTGATTGATTGATTGACTGCTATGTTGGGTCTTCGTTTCTGTGCTAGGGCTCTCTCCAGTTGCGGTAAGTGGGGGCCACTCTGCATCACGGTGCGTAGGCCTCTCACTATCGCGGCCTCTCTTGTTGCGGAGCACAGGCTCCAGAGGCGCAGGCTCAGTAGTTGTGGCTCACGGGTCCAGTTGCTCCGCGGCATGTGGGATCCTCCCAGACCCGGGCTCGAACCCGTGTCCCCTGCATTGGCAGGCAGATTCTCAACCACTGCGCCACCAGGGAAGCCCCTGTTCCGCTTTATTTTAAAGGAAGTACCCTTTTCAGGACTCCTAGGCCCCTCGGGTGTGCATCATTTTCCCTCCAGGATTCCTGAGTGCCTCCAGACCCCTGTGGGCCTGCTGAGCAACATCGAGGACCAAAGGTCGGTCCCTCGGAGGCCCTCTGTGTATGCCGAGTGATGGGCAACACCCTGCACGTTCCTTAAGGAGAGCTGCATTTCCAGAGCACTGGAACAGCCTCAGGACCACATTTCTAGCCAGTGCGACGTGCCATGGAAGTGTTCGTCATGGCCCCCGTCTGAGCTGCCATGAGAAAACACTCTGCTTAGGATTCTTCGAGGACCTCGTACCTGAAGTCACACTGCTCGAGGAGAAAGTCAGCATCCTACCATGATGTGGCGCTAACGGGATACTCAGCGTGAGCAGTTGCCTCGAGGTAAGGCCCTGAATTGCCATGCAGAAGCGGAGGCGTGCAGCAGTTTCCAGGAGGCCATAGCCGTTGCTCTGCATTATTTTAACGTCAGTACGCTTTGCAGGACATCTAGCAGCCTCACGTGGGCACCCTATTCCCTGCAAGAACACTGAGTACCCTCAGGCCCCCAGGGGCCTGCTAAGCCACATCCAGGCCAGTAGCCTATCGGAACCACTCTGTGTATGCCGAGTGTAGGGCAACAGACTGCGCTCTTTCTTGGGACAGCTTGATTTCCCCAGCAGTCCCACAGGTCCACGAACACCGTTCTAGCAGGTCCAACGTGCCGTGCAGGTCTGGCTCATTGCCCTAGTCTGAGCTGCACTGAGAAAAACCCTCGGCTCCGCATTCCATCTGGGACTTCCTGCCTGAAGTCACCCTGCCTCTAGGAGAAAGTCGGCTTGCGTTCCGACTGCAACCAAAGCCCAGTTTCTTGTGTAACACTGCAGGCTTTTGAAGAGCCACGGGCCCGGAGGCCTAGCTGGGGCGTTCCATGGTTGACGCAGTTCGCTAGATGCGGAACGCTTTGCTTCGAGGAGTTGATTCAGGGAAGGAACCACTGGGTAACCTTTGTCTCTTTGGACTGGTTAGAAAGCACAGGGATATATGCTGCGTGTGCCCGTGGAAATGGGGGCCTGATGGAACTAGCCTTGCTTTCCCATTTTGAAAGCTCCATTCATGCTGCCTTGAAGCTACTTGAAATTGACTGCTGTTGACAGGCCACTAGCCACTGTAGGCATGGCTCTGGGAAGACAATGAGTTTTCTCTAGCTAAGCCGGGTGCTTCGATGGCCGGGGTGGAGCTCATCCTGCCACACTCTAGAGCTAAAGGGAAACTCAACGTGAGTACTGGCCTCGAGGTAAGTCCCTGAGTAACGGCGCCGAAAGGGCGGCATGCAGCTCTTTCCATGAGGTATTAGCCGCTGTTCTGCTTTATTTTATTTTATTTTTTTATTTTTTATTGTTTTTTTAAGATTGATTGATTGATTGATTGACTGCTATGTTGGGTCTTCGTTTCTGTGCTAGGGCTCTCTCCAGTTGCGGTAAGTGGGGGCCACTCTGCATCACGGTGCGTAGGCCTCTCACTATCGCGGCCTCTCTTGTTGCGGAGCACAGGCTCCAGAGGCGCAGGCTCAGTAGTTGTGGCTCACGGGTCCAGTTGCTCCGCGGCATGTGGGATCCTCCCAGACCCGGGCTCGAACCCGTGTCCCCTGCATTGGCAGGCAGATTCTCAACCACTGCGCCACCAGGGAAGCCCCTGTTCCGCTTTATTTTAAAGGAAGTACCCTTTTCAGGACTCCTAGGCCCCTCGGGTGTGCATCATTTTCCCTCCAGGATTCCTGAGTGCCTCCAGACCCCTGTGGGCCTGCTGAGCAACATCGAGGACCAAAGGTCGGTCCCTCGGAGGCCCTCTGTGTATGCCGAGTGATGGGCAACACCCTGCACGTTCCTTAAGGAGAGCTGCATTTCCAGAGCACTGGAACAGCCTCAGGACCACATTTCTAGCCAGTGCGACGTGCCATGGAAGTGTTCGTCATGGCCCCCGTCTGAGCTGCCATGAGAAAACACTCTGCTTAGGATTCTTCGAGGACCTCGTACCTGAAGTCACACTGCTCGAGGAGAAAGTCAGCATCCTACCATGATGTGGCGCTAACGGGATACTCAGCGTGAGCAGTTGCCTCGAGGTAAGGCCCTGAATTGCCATGCAGAAGCGGAGGCGTGCAGCAGTTTCCAGGAGGCCATAGCCGTTGCTCTGCATTATTTTAACGTCAGTACGCTTTGCAGGACATCTAGGAGCCTCACGTGGGCACCCTATTCCCTGCAAGAACACTGAGTACCCTCAGGCCCCCAGGGGCCTGCTAAGCCACATCCAGGCCAGTAGCCTATCGGAACCACTCTGTGTATGCCGAGTGTAGGGCAACAGACTGCGCTCTTTCTTGGGACAGCTTGATTTCCCCAGCAGTCCCACAGGTCCACGAACACCGTTCTAGCAGGTCCAACGTGCCGTGCAGGTCTGGCTCATTGCCCTAGTCTGAGCTGCACTGAGAAAAACCCTCGGCTCCGCATTCCATCTGGGACTTCCTGCCTGAAGTCACCCTGCCTCTAGGAGAAAGTCGGCTTGCGTTCCGACTGCAACCAAAGCCCAGTTTCTTGTGTAACACTGCAGGCTTTTGAAGAGCCACGGGCCCGGAGGCCTAGCTGGGGCGTTCCATGGTTGACGCAGTTCGCTAGATGCGGAACACTTTGCTTCGAGGAGTTGATTCAGGGAAGGAACCACTGGGTAACCTTTGTCTCTTTGGACTGGTTAGAAAGCACAGGGATATATGCTGCGTGTGCCCGTGGAAATGGGGGCCTGATGGAACTAGCCTTGCTTTCCCATTTTGAAAGCTCCATTCATGCTGCCTTGAAGCTACTTGAAATTGACTGCTGTTGACAGGCCACTAGCCACTGTAGGCATGGCTCTGGGAAGACAATGAGTTTTCTCTAGCTAAGCCGGGTGCTTCGATGGCCGGGGTGGAGCTCATCCTGCCACACTCTAGAGCTAAAGGGAAACTCAACGTGAGTACTGGCCTCGAGGTAAGTCCCTGAGTAACGGCGCCGAAAGGGCGGCATGCAGCTCTTTCCATGAGGTATTAGCCGCTGTTCTGCTTTATTTTATTTTATTTTTTTATTTTTTATTGTTTTTTTAAGATTGATTGATTGATTGATTGACTGCTATGTTGGGTCTTCGTTTCTGTGCTAGGGCTCTCTCCAGTTGCGGTAAGTGGGGGCCACTCTGCATCACGGTGCGTAGGCCTCTCACTATCGCGGCCTCTCTTGTTGCGGAGCACAGGCTCCAGAGGCGCAGGCTCAGTAGTTGTGGCTCACGGGTCCAGTTGCTCCGCGGCATGTGGGATCCTCCCAGACCCGGGCTCGAACCCGTGTCCCCTGCATTGGCAGGCAGATTCTCAACCACTGCGCCACCAGGGAAGCCCCTGTTCCGCTTTATTTTAAAGGAAGTACCCTTTTCAGGACTCCTAGGCCCCTCGGGTGTGCATCATTTTCCCTCCAGGATTCCTGAGTGCCTCCAGACCCCTGTGGGCCTGCTGAGCAACATCGAGGACCAAAGGTCGGTCCCTCGGAGGCCCTCTGTGTATGCCGAGTGATGGGCAACACCCTGCACGTTCCTTAAGGAGAGCTGCATTTCCAGAGCACTGGAACAGCCTCAGGACCACATTTCTAGCCAGTGCGACGTGCCATGGAAGTGTTCGTCATGGCCCCCGTCTGAGCTGCCATGAGAAAACACTCTGCTTAGGATTCTTCGAGGACCTCGTACCTGAAGTCACACTGCTCGAGGAGAAAGTCAGCATCCTACCATGATGTGGCGCTAACGGGATACTCAGCGTGAGCAGTTGCCTCGAGGTAAGGCCCTGAATTGCCATGCAGAAGCGGAGGCGTGCAGCAGTTTCCAGGAGGCCATAGCCGTTGCTCTGCATTATTTTAACGTCAGTACGCTTTGCAGGACATCTAGCAGCCTCACGTGGGCACCCTATTCCCTGCAAGAACACTGAGTACCCTCAGGCCCCCAGGGGCCTGCTAAGCCACATCCAGGCCAGTAGCCTATCGGAACCACTCTGTGTATGCCGAGTGTAGGGCAACAGACTGCGCTCTTTCTTGGGACAGCTTGATTTCCCCAGCAGTCCCACAGGTCCACGAACACCGTTCTAGCAGGTCCAACGTGCCGTGCAGGTCTGGCTCATTGCCCTAGTCTGAGCTGCACTGAGAAAAACCCTCGGCTCCGCATTCCATCTGGGACTTCCTGCCTGAAGTCACCCTGCCTCTAGGAGAAAGTCGGCTTGCGTTCCGACTGCAACCAAAGCCCAGTTTCTTGTGTAACACTGCAGGCTTTTGAAGAGCCACGGGCCCGGAGGCCTAGCTGGGGCGTTCCATGGTTGACGCAGTTCGCTAGATGCGGAACGCTTTGCTTCGAGGAGTTGATTCAGGGAAGGAACCACTGGGTAACCTTTGTCTCTTTGGACTGGTTAGAAAGCACAGGGATATATGCTGCGTGTGCCCGTGGAAATGGGGGCCTGATGGAACTAGCCTTGCTTTCCCATTTTGAAAGCTCCATTCATGCTGCCTTGAAGCTACTTGAAATTGACTGCTGTTGACAGGCCACTAGCCACTGTAGGCATGGCTCTGGGAAGACAATGAGTTTTCTCTAGCTAAGCCGGGTGCTTCGATGGCCGGGGTGGAGCTCATCCTGCCACACTCTAGAGCTAAAGGGAAACTCAACGTGAGTACTGGCCTCGAGGTAAGTCCCTGAGTAACGGCGCCGAAAGGGCGGCATGCAGCTCTTTCCATGAGGTATTAGCCGCTGTTCTGCTTTATTTTATTTTATTTTTTTATTTTTTATTGTTTTTTTAAGATTGATTGATTGATTGATTGACTGCTATGTTGGGTCTTCGTTTCTGTGCTAGGGCTCTCTCCAGTTGCGGTAAGTGGGGGCCACTCTGCATCACGGTGCGTAGGCCTCTCACTATCGCGGCCTCTCTTGTTGCGGAGCACAGGCTCCAGAGGCGCAGGCTCAGTAGTTGTGGCTCACGGGTCCAGTTGCTCCGCGGCATGTGGGATCCTCCCAGACCCGGGCTCGAACCCGTGTCCCCTGCATTGGCAGGCAGATTCTCAACCACTGCGCCACCAGGGAAGCCCCTGTTCCGCTTTATTTTAAAGGAAGTACCCTTTTCAGGACTCCTAGGCCCCTCGGGTGTGCATCATTTTCCCTCCAGGATTCCTGAGTGCCTCCAGACCCCTGTGGGCCTGCTGAGCAACATCGAGGACCAAAGGTCGGTCCCTCGGAGGCCCTCTGTGTATGCCGAGTGATGGGCAACACCCTGCACGTTCCTTAAGGAGAGCTGCATTTCCAGAGCACTGGAACAGCCTCAGGACCACATTTCTAGCCAGTGCGACGTGCCATGGAAGTGTTCGTCATGGCCCCCGTCTGAGCTGCCATGAGAAAACACTCTGCTTAGGATTCTTCGAGGACCTCGTACCTGAAGTCACACTGCTCGAGGAGAAAGTCAGCATCCTACCATGATGTGGCGCTAACGGGATACTCAGCGTGAGCAGTTGCCTCGAGGTAAGGCCCTGAATTGCCATGCAGAAGCGGAGGCGTGCAGCAGTTTCCAGGAGGCCATAGCCGTTGCTCTGCATTATTTTAACGTCAGTACGCTTTGCAGGACATCTAGGAGCCTCACGTGGGCACCCTATTCCCTGCAAGAACACTGAGTACCCTCAGGCCCCCAGGGGCCTGCTAAGCCACATCCAGGCCAGTAGCCTATCGGAACCACTCTGTGTATGCCGAGTGTAGGGCAACAGACTGCGCTCTTTCTTGGGACAGCTTGATTTCCCCAGCAGTCCCACAGGTCCACGAACACCGTTCTAGCAGGTCCAACGTGCCGTGCAGGTCTGGCTCATTGCCCTAGTCTGAGCTGCACTGAGAAAAACCCTCGGCTCCGCATTCCATCTGGGACTTCCTGCCTGAAGTCACCCTGCCTCTAGGAGAAAGTCGGCTTGCGTTCCGACTGCAACCAAAGCCCAGTTTCTTGTGTAACACTGCAGGCTTTTGAAGAGCCACGGGCCCGGAGGCCTAGCTGGGGCGTTCCATGGTTGACGCAGTTCGCTAGATGCGGAACGCTTTGCTTCGAGGAGTTGATTCAGGGAAGGAACCACTGGGTAACCTTTGTCTCTTTGGACTGGTTAGAAAGCACAGGGATATATGCTGCGTGTGCCCGTGGAAATGGGGGCCTGATGGAACTAGCCTTGCTTTCCCATTTTGAAAGCTCCATTCATGCTGCCTTGAAGCTACTTGAAATTGACTGCTGTTGACAGGCCACTAGCCACTGTAGGCATGGCTCTGGGAAGACAATGAGTTTTCTCTAGCTAAGCCGGGTGCTTCGATGGCCGGGGTGGAGCTCATCCTGCCACACTCTAGAGCTAAAGGGAAACTCAACGTGAGTACTGGCCTCGAGGTAAGTCCCTGAGTAACGGCGCCGAAAGGGCGGCATGCAGCTCTTTCCATGAGGTATTAGCCGCTGTTCTGCTTTATTTTATTTTATTTTTTTATTTTTTATTGTTTTTTTAAGATTGATTGATTGATTGATTGACTGCTATGTTGGGTCTTCGTTTCTGTGCTAGGGCTCTCTCCAGTTGCGGTAAGTGGGGGCCACTCTGCATCACGGTGCGTAGGCCTCTCACTATCGCGGCCTCTCTTGTTGCGGAGCACAGGCTCCAGAGGCGCAGGCTCAGTAGTTGTGGCTCACGGGTCCAGTTGCTCCGCGGCATGTGGGATCCTCCCAGACCCGGGCTCGAACCCGTGTCCCCTGCATTGGCAGGCAGATTCTCAACCACTGCGCCACCAGGGAAGCCCCTGTTCCGCTTTATTTTAAAGGAAGTACCCTTTTCAGGACTCCTAGGCCCCTCGGGTGTGCATCATTTTCCCTCCAGGATTCCTGAGTGCCTCCAGACCCCTGTGGGCCTGCTGAGCAACATCGAGGACCAAAGGTCGGTCCCTCGGAGGCCCTCTGTGTATGCCGAGTGATGGGCAACACCCTGCACGTTCCTTAAGGAGAGCTGCATTTCCAGAGCACTGGAACAGCCTCAGGACCACATTTCTAGCCAGTGCGACGTGCCATGGAAGTGTTCGTCATGGCCCCCGTCTGAGCTGCCATGAGAAAACACTCTGCTTAGGATTCTTCGAGGACCTCGTACCTGAAGTCACACTGCTCGAGGAGAAAGTCAGCATCCTACCATGATGTGGCGCTAACGGGATACTCAGCGTGAGCAGTTGCCTCGAGGTAAGGCCCTGAATTGCCATGCAGAAGCGGAGGCGTGCAGCAGTTTCCAGGAGGCCATAGCCGTTGCTCTGCATTATTTTAACGTCAGTACGCTTTGCAGGACATCTAGCAGCCTCACGTGGGCACCCTATTCCCTGCAAGAACACTGAGTACCCTCAGGCCCCCAGGGGCCTGCTAAGCCACATCCAGGCCAGTAGCCTATCGGAACCACTCTGTGTATGCCGAGTGTAGGGCAACAGACTGCGCTCTTTCTTGGGACAGCTTGATTTCCCCAGCAGTCCCACAGGTCCACGAACACCGTTCTAGCAGGTCCAACGTGCCGTGCAGGTCTGGCTCATTGCCCTAGTCTGAGCTGCACTGAGAAAAACCCTCGGCTCCGCATTCCATCTGGGACTTCCTGCCTGAAGTCACCCTGCCTCTAGGAGAAAGTCGGCTTGCGTTCCGACTGCAACCAAAGCCCAGTTTCTTGTGTAACACTGCAGGCTTTTGAAGAGCCACGGGCCCGGAGGCCTAGCTGGGGCGTTCCATGGTTGACACAGTTCGCTAGATGCGGAACGCTTTGCTTCGAGGAGTTGATTCAGGGAAGGAACCACTGGGTAACCTTTGTCTCTTTGGACTGGTTAGAAAGCACAGGGATATATGCTGCGTGTGCCCGTGGAAATGGGGGCCTGATGGAACTAGCCTTGCTTTCCCATTTTGAAAGCTCCATTCATGCTGCCTTGAAGCTACTTGAAATTGACTGCTGTTGACAGGCCACTAGCCACTGTAGGCATGGCTCTGGGAAGACAATGAGTTTTCTCTAGCTAAGCCGGGTGCTTCGATGGCCGGGGTGGAGCTCATCCTGCCACACTCTAGAGCTAAAGGGAAACTCAACGTGAGTACTGGCCTCGAGGTAAGTCCCTGAGTAACGGCGCCGAAAGGGCGGCATGCAGCTCTTTCCATGAGGTATTAGCCGCTGTTCTGCTTTATTTTATTTTATTTTTTTATTTTTTATTGTTTTTTTAAGATTGATTGATTGATTGATTGACTGCTATGTTGGGTCTTCGTTTCTGTGCTAGGGCTCTCTCCAGTTGCGGTAAGTGGGGGCCACTCTGCATCACGGTGCGTAGGCCTCTCACTATCGCGGCCTCTCTTGTTGCGGAGCACAGGCTCCAGAGGCGCAGGCTCAGTAGTTGTGGCTCACGGGTCCAGTTGCTCCGCGGCATGTGGGATCCTCCCAGACCCGGGCTCGAACCCGTGTCCCCTGCATTGGCAGGCAGATTCTCAACCACTGCGCCACCAGGGAAGCCCCTGTTCCGCTTTATTTTAAAGGAAGTACCCTTTTCAGGACTCCTAGGCCCCTCGGGTGTGCATCATTTTCCCTCCAGGATTCCTGAGTGCCTCCAGACCCCTGTGGGCCTGCTGAGCAACATCGAGGACCAAAGGTCGGTCCCTCGGAGGCCCTCTGTGTATGCCGAGTGATGGGCAACACCCTGCACGTTCCTTAAGGAGAGCTGCATTTCCAGAGCACTGGAACAGCCTCAGGACCACATTTCTAGCCAGTGCGACGTGCCATGGAAGTGTTCGTCATGGCCCCCGTCTGAGCTGCCATGAGAAAACACTCTGCTTAGGATTCTTCGAGGACCTCGTACCTGAAGTCACACTGCTCGAGGAGAAAGTCAGCATCCTACCATGATGTGGCGCTAACGGGATACTCAGCGTGAGCAGTTGCCTCGAGGTAAGGCCCTGAATTGCCATGCAGAAGCGGAGGCGTGCAGCAGTTTCCAGGAGGCCATAGCCGTTGCTCTGCATTATTTTAACGTCAGTACGCTTTGCAGGACATCTAGCAGCCTCACGTGGGCACCCTATTCCCTGCAAGAACACTGAGTACCCTCAGGCCCCCAGGGGCCTGCTAAGCCACATCCAGGCCAGTAGCCTATCGGAACCACTCTGTGTATGCCGAGTGTAGGGCAACAGACTGCGCTCTTTCTTGGGACAGCTTGATTTCCCCAGCAGTCCCACAGGTCCACGAACACCGTTCTAGCAGGTCCAACGTGCCGTGCAGGTCTGGCTCATTGCCCTAGTCTGAGCTGCACTGAGAAAAACCCTCGGCTCCGCATTCCATCTGGGACTTCCTGCCTGAAGTCACCCTGCCTCTAGGAGAAAGTCGGCTTGCGTTCCGACTGCAACCAAAGCCCAGTTTCTTGTGTAACACTGCAGGCTTTTGAAGAGCCACGGGCCCGGAGGCCTAGCTGGGGCGTTCCATGGTTGACGCAGTTCGCTAGATGCGGAACGCTTTGCTTCGAGGAGTTGATTCAGGGAAGGAACCACTGGGTAACCTTTGTCTCTTTGGACTGGTTAGAAAGCACAGGGATATATGCTGCGTGTGCCCGTGGAAATGGGGGCCTGATGGAACTAGCCTTGCTTTCCCATTTTGAAAGCTCCATTCATGCTGCCTTGAAGCTACTTGAAATTGACTGCTGTTGACAGGCCACTAGCCACTGTAGGCATGGCTCTGGGAAGACAATGAGTTTTCTCTAGCTAAGCCGGGTGCTTCGATGGCCGGGGTGGAGCTCATCCTGCCACACTCTAGAGCTAAAGGGAAACTCAACGTGAGTACTGGCCTCGAGGTAAGTCCCTGAGTAACGGCGCCGAAAGGGCGGCATGCAGCTCTTTCCATGAGGTATTAGCCGCTGTTCTGCTTTATTTTATTTTATTTTTTTATTTTTTATTGTTTTTTTAAGATTGATTGATTGATTGATTGACTGCTATGTTGGGTCTTCGTTTCTGTGCTAGGGCTCTCTCCAGTTGCGGTAAGTGGGGGCCACTCTGCATCACGGTGCGTAGGCCTCTCACTATCGCGGCCTCTCTTGTTGCGGAGCACAGGCTCCAGAGGCGCAGGCTCAGTAGTTGTGGCTCACGGGTCCAGTTGCTCCGCGGCATGTGGGATCCTCCCAGACCCGGGCTCGAACCCGTGTCCCCTGCATTGGCAGGCAGATTCTCAACCACTGCGCCACCAGGGAAGCCCCTGTTCCGCTTTATTTTAAAGGAAGTACCCTTTTCAGGACTCCTAGGCCCCTCGGGTGTGCATCATTTTCCCTCCAGGATTCCTGAGTGCCTCCAGACCCCTGTGGGCCTGCTGAGCAACATCGAGGACCAAAGGTCGGTCCCTCGGAGGCCCTCTGTGTATGCCGAGTGATGGGCAACACCCTGCACGTTCCTTAAGGAGAGCTGCATTTCCAGAGCACTGGAACAGCCTCAGGACCACATTTCTAGCCAGTGCGACGTGCCATGGAAGTGTTCGTCATGGCCCCCGTCTGAGCTGCCATGAGAAAACACTCTGCTTAGGATTCTTCGAGGACCTCGTACCTGAAGTCACACTGCTCGAGGAGAAAGTCAGCATCCTACCATGATGTGGCGCTAACGGGATACTCAGCGTGAGCAGTTGCCTCGAGGTAAGGCCCTGAATTGCCATGCAGAAGCGGAGGCGTGCAGCAGTTTCCAGGAGGCCATAGCCGTTGCTCTGCATTATTTTAACGTCAGTACGCTTTGCAGGACATCTAGCAGCCTCACGTGGGCACCCTATTCCCTGCAAGAACACTGAGTACCCTCAGGCCCCCAGGGGCCTGCTAAGCCACATCCAGGCCAGTAGCCTATCGGAACCACTCTGTGTATGCCGAGTGTAGGGCAACAGACTGCGCTCTTTCTTGGGACAGCTTGATTTCCCCAGCAGTCCCACAGGTCCACGAACACCGTTCTAGCAGGTCCAACGTGCCGTGCAGGTCTGGCTCATTGCCCTAGTCTGAGCTGCACTGAGAAAAACCCTCGGCTCCGCATTCCATCTGGGACTTCCTGCCTGAAGTCACCCTGCCTCTAGGAGAAAGTCGGCTTGCGTTCCGACTGCAACCAAAGCCCAGTTTCTTGTGTAACACTGCAGGCTTTTGAAGAGCCACGGGCCCGGAGGCCTAGCTGGGGCGTTCCATGGTTGACGCAGTTCGCTAGATGCGGAACGCTTTGCTTCGAGGAGTTGATTCAGGGAAGGAACCACTGGGTAACCTTTGTCTCTTTGGACTGGTTAGAAAGCACAGGGATATATGCTGCGTGTGCCCGTGGAAATGGGGGCCTGATGGAACTAGCCTTGCTTTCCCATTTTGAAAGCTCCATTCATGCTGCCTTGAAGCTACTTGAAATTGACTGCTGTTGACAGGCCACTAGCCACTGTAGGCATGGCTCTGGGAAGACAATGAGTTTTCTCTAGCTAAGCCGGGTGCTTCGATGGCCGGGGTGGAGCTCATCCTGCCACACTCTAGAGCTAAAGGGAAACTCAACGTGAGTACTGGCCTCGAGGTAAGTCCCTGAGTAACGGCGCCGAAAGGGCGGCATGCAGCTCTTTCCATGAGGTATTAGCCGCTGTTCTGCTTTATTTTATTTTATTTTTTTATTTTTTATTGTTTTTTTAAGATTGATTGATTGATTGATTGACTGCTATGTTGGGTCTTCGTTTCTGTGCTAGGGCTCTCTCCAGTTGCGGTAAGTGGGGGCCACTCTGCATCACGGTGCGTAGGCCTCTCACTATCGCGGCCTCTCTTGTTGCGGAGCACAGGCTCCAGAGGCGCAGGCTCAGTAGTTGTGGCTCACGGGTCCAGTTGCTCCGCGGCATGTGGGATCCTCCCAGACCCGGGCTCGAACCCGTGTCCCCTGCATTGGCAGGCAGATTCTCAACCACTGCGCCACCAGGGAAGCCCCTGTTCCGCTTTATTTTAAAGGAAGTACCCTTTTCAGGACTCCTAGGCCCCTCGGGTGTGCATCATTTTCCCTCCAGGATTCCTGAGTGCCTCCAGACCCCTGTGGGCCTGCTGAGCAACATCGAGGACCAAAGGTCGGTCCCTCGGAGGCCCTCTGTGTATGCCGAGTGATGGGCAACACCCTGCACGTTCCTTAAGGAGAGCTGCATTTCCAGAGCACTGGAACAGCCTCAGGACCACATTTCTAGCCAGTGCGACGTGCCATGGAAGTGTTCGTCATGGCCCCCGTCTGAGCTGCCATGAGAAAACACTCTGCTTAGGATTCTTCGAGGACCTCGTACCTGAAGTCACACTGCTCGAGGAGAAAGTCAGCATCCTACCATGATGTGGCGCTAACGGGATACTCAGCGTGAGCAGTTGCCTCGAGGTAAGGCCCTGAATTGCCATGCAGAAGCGGAGGCGTGCAGCAGTTTCCAGGAGGCCATAGCCGTTGCTCTGCATTATTTTAACGTCAGTACGCTTTGCAGGACATCTAGCAGCCTCACGTGGGCACCCTATTCCCTGCAAGAACACTGAGTACCCTCAGGCCCCCAGGGGCCTGCTAAGCCACATCCAGGCCAGTAGCCTATCGGAACCACTCTGTGTATGCCGAGTGTAGGGCAACAGACTGCGCTCTTTCTTGGGACAGCTTGATTTCCCCAGCAGTCCCACAGGTCCACGAACACCGTTCTAGCAGGTCCAACGTGCCGTGCAGGTCTGGCTCATTGCCCTAGTCTGAGCTGCACTGAGAAAAACCCTCGGCTCCGCATTCCATCTGGGACTTCCTGCCTGAAGTCACCCTGCCTCTAGGAGAAAGTCGGCTTGCGTTCCGACTGCAACCAAAGCCCAGTTTCTTGTGTAACACTGCAGGCTTTTGAAGAGCCACGGGCCCGGAGGCCTAGCTGGGGCGTTCCATGGTTGACGCAGTTCGCTAGATGCGGAACGCTTTGCTTCGAGGAGTTGATTCAGGGAAGGAACCACTGGGTAACCTTTGTCTCTTTGGACTGGTTAGAAAGCACAGGGATATATGCTGCGTGTGCCCGTGGAAATGGGGGCCTGATGGAACTAGCCTTGCTTTCCCATTTTGAAAGCTCCATTCATGCTGCCTTGAAGCTACTTGAAATTGACTGCTGTTGACAGGCCACTAGCCACTGTAGGCATGGCTCTGGGAAGACAATGAGTTTTCTCTAGCTAAGCCGGGTGCTTCGATGGCCGGGGTGGAGCTCATCCTGCCACACTCTAGAGCTAAAGGGAAACTCAACGTGAGTACTGGCCTCGAGGTAAGTCCCTGAGTAACGGCGCCGAAAGGGCGGCATGCAGCTCTTTCCATGAGGTATTAGCCGCTGTTCTGCTTTATTTTATTTTATTTTTTTATTTTTTATTGTTTTTTTAAGATTGATTGATTGATTGATTGACTGCTATGTTGGGTCTTCGTTTCTGTGCTAGGGCTCTCTCCAGTTGCGGTAAGTGGGGGCCACTCTGCATCACGGTGCGTAGGCCTCTCACTATCGCGGCCTCTCTTGTTGCGGAGCACAGGCTCCAGAGGCGCAGGCTCAGTAGTTGTGGCTCACGGGTCCAGTTGCTCCGCGGCATGTGGGATCCTCCCAGACCCGGGCTCGAACCCGTGTCCCCTGCATTGGCAGGCAGATTCTCAACCACTGCGCCACCAGGGAAGCCCCTGTTCCGCTTTATTTTAAAGGAAGTACCCTTTTCAGGACTCCTAGGCCCCTCGGGTGTGCATCATTTTCCCTCCAGGATTCCTGAGTGCCTCCAGACCCCTGTGGGCCTGCTGAGCAACATCGAGGACCAAAGGTCGGTCCCTCGGAGGCCCTCTGTGTATGCCGAGTGATGGGCAACACCCTGCACGTTCCTTAAGGAGAGCTGCATTTCCAGAGCACTGGAACAGCCTCAGGACCACATTTCTAGCCAGTGCGACGTGCCATGGAAGTGTTCGTCATGGCCCCCGTCTGAGCTGCCATGAGAAAACACTCTGCTTAGGATTCTTCGAGGACCTCGTACCTGAAGTCACACTGCTCGAGGAGAAAGTCAGCATCCTACCATGATGTGGCGCTAACGGGATACTCAGCGTGAGCAGTTGCCTCGAGGTAAGGCCCTGAATTGCCATGCAGAAGCGGAGGCGTGCAGCAGTTTCCAGGAGGCCATAGCCGTTGCTCTGCATTATTTTAACGTCAGTACGCTTTGCAGGACATCTAGGAGCCTCACGTGGGCACCCTATTCCCTGCAAGAACACTGAGTACCCTCAGGCCCCCAGGGGCCTGCTAAGCCACATCCAGGCCAGTAGCCTATCGGAACCACTCTGTGTATGCCGAGTGTAGGGCAACAGACTGCGCTCTTTCTTGGGACAGCTTGATTTCCCCAGCAGTCCCACAGGTCCACGAACACCGTTCTAGCAGGTCCAACGTGCCGTGCAGGTCTGGCTCATTGCCCTAGTCTGAGCTGCACTGAGAAAAACCCTCGGCTCCGCATTCCATCTGGGACTTCCTGCCTGAAGTCACCCTGCCTCTAGGAGAAAGTCGGCTTGCGTTCCGACTGCAACCAAAGCCCAGTTTCTTGTGTAACACTGCAGGCTTTTGAAGAGCCACGGGCCCGGAGGCCTAGCTGGGGCGTTCCATGGTTGACGCAGTTCGCTAGATGCGGAACACTTTGCTTCGAGGAGTTGATTCAGGGAAGGAACCACTGGGTAACCTTTGTCTCTTTGGACTGGTTAGAAAGCACAGGGATATATGCTGCGTGTGCCCGTGGAAATGGGGGCCTGATGGAACTAGCCTTGCTTTCCCATTTTGAAAGCTCCATTCATGCTGCCTTGAAGCTACTTGAAATTGACTGCTGTTGACAGGCCACTAGCCACTGTAGGCATGGCTCTGGGAAGACAATGAGTTTTCTCTAGCTAAGCCGGGTGCTTCGATGGCCGGGGTGGAGCTCATCCTGCCACACTCTAGAGCTAAAGGGAAACTCAACGTGAGTACTGGCCTCGAGGTAAGTCCCTGAGTAACGGCGCCGAAAGGGCGGCATGCAGCTCTTTCCATGAGGTATTAGCCGCTGTTCTGCTTTATTTTATTTTATTTTTTTATTTTTTATTGTTTTTTTAAGATTGATTGATTGATTGATTGACTGCTATGTTGGGTCTTCGTTTCTGTGCTAGGGCTCTCTCCAGTTGCGGTAAGTGGGGGCCACTCTGCATCACGGTGCGTAGGCCTCTCACTATCGCGGCCTCTCTTGTTGCGGAGCACAGGCTCCAGAGGCGCAGGCTCAGTAGTTGTGGCTCACGGGTCCAGTTGCTCCGCGGCATGTGGGATCCTCCCAGACCCGGGCTCGAACCCGTGTCCCCTGCATTGGCAGGCAGATTCTCAACCACTGCGCCACCAGGGAAGCCCCTGTTCCGCTTTATTTTAAAGGAAGTACCCTTTTCAGGACTCCTAGGCCCCTCGGGTGTGCATCATTTTCCCTCCAGGATTCCTGAGTGCCTCCAGACCCCTGTGGGCCTGCTGAGCAACATCGAGGACCAAAGGTCGGTCCCTCGGAGGCCCTCTGTGTATGCCGAGTGATGGGCAACACCCTGCACGTTCCTTAAGGAGAGCTGCATTTCCAGAGCACTGGAACAGCCTCAGGACCACATTTCTAGCCAGTGCGACGTGCCATGGAAGTGTTCGTCATGGCCCCCGTCTGAGCTGCCATGAGAAAACACTCTGCTTAGGATTCTTCGAGGACCTCGTACCTGAAGTCACACTGCTCGAGGAGAAAGTCAGCATCCTACCATGATGTGGCGCTAACGGGATACTCAGCGTGAGCAGTTGCCTCGAGGTAAGGCCCTGAATTGCCATGCAGAAGCGGAGGCGTGCAGCAGTTTCCAGGAGGCCATAGCCGTTGCTCTGCATTATTTTAACGTCAGTACGCTTTGCAGGACATCTAGCAGCCTCACGTGGGCACCCTATTCCCTGCAAGAACACTGAGTACCCTCAGGCCCCCAGGGGCCTGCTAAGCCACATCCAGGCCAGTAGCCTATCGGAACCACTCTGTGTATGCCGAGTGTAGGGCAACAGACTGCGCTCTTTCTTGGGACAGCTTGATTTCCCCAGCAGTCCCACAGGTCCACGAACACCGTTCTAGCAGGTCCAACGTGCCGTGCAGGTCTGGCTCATTGCCCTAGTCTGAGCTGCACTGAGAAAAACCCTCGGCTCCGCATTCCATCTGGGACTTCCTGCCTGAAGTCACCCTGCCTCTAGGAGAAAGTCGGCTTGCGTTCCGACTGCAACCAAAGCCCAGTTTCTTGTGTAACACTGCAGGCTTTTGAAGAGCCACGGGCCCGGAGGCCTAGCTGGGGCGTTCCATGGTTGACGCAGTTCGCTAGATGCGGAACGCTTTGCTTCGAGGAGTTGATTCAGGGAAGGAACCACTGGGTAACCTTTGTCTCTTTGGACTGGTTAGAAAGCACAGGGATATATGCTGCGTGTGCCCGTGGAAATGGGGGCCTGATGGAACTAGCCTTGCTTTCCCATTTTGAAAGCTCCATTCATGCTGCCTTGAAGCTACTTGAAATTGACTGCTGTTGACAGGCCACTAGCCACTGTAGGCATGGCTCTGGGAAGACAATGAGTTTTCTCTAGCTAAGCCGGGTGCTTCGATGGCCGGGGTGGAGCTCATCCTGCCACACTCTAGAGCTAAAGGGAAACTCAACGTGAGTACTGGCCTCGAGGTAAGTCCCTGAGTAACGGCGCCGAAAGGGCGGCATGCAGCTCTTTCCATGAGGTATTAGCCGCTGTTCTGCTTTATTTTATTTTATTTTTTTATTTTTTATTGTTTTTTTAAGATTGATTGATTGATTGATTGACTGCTATGTTGGGTCTTCGTTTCTGTGCTAGGGCTCTCTCCAGTTGCGGTAAGTGGGGGCCACTCTGCATCACGGTGCGTAGGCCTCTCACTATCGCGGCCTCTCTTGTTGCGGAGCACAGGCTCCAGAGGCGCAGGCTCAGTAGTTGTGGCTCACGGGTCCAGTTGCTCCGCGGCATGTGGGATCCTCCCAGACCCGGGCTCGAACCCGTGTCCCCTGCATTGGCAGGCAGATTCTCAACCACTGCGCCACCAGGGAAGCCCCTGTTCCGCTTTATTTTAAAGGAAGTACCCTTTTCAGGACTCCTAGGCCCCTCGGGTGTGCATCATTTTCCCTCCAGGATTCCTGAGTGCCTCCAGACCCCTGTGGGCCTGCTGAGCAACATCGAGGACCAAAGGTCGGTCCCTCGGAGGCCCTCTGTGTATGCCGAGTGATGGGCAACACCCTGCACGTTCCTTAAGGAGAGCTGCATTTCCAGAGCACTGGAACAGCCTCAGGACCACATTTCTAGCCAGTGCGACGTGCCATGGAAGTGTTCGTCATGGCCCCCGTCTGAGCTGCCATGAGAAAACACTCTGCTTAGGATTCTTCGAGGACCTCGTACCTGAAGTCACACTGCTCGAGGAGAAAGTCAGCATCCTACCATGATGTGGCGCTAACGGGATACTCAGCGTGAGCAGTTGCCTCGAGGTAAGGCCCTGAATTGCCATGCAGAAGCGGAGGCGTGCAGCAGTTTCCAGGAGGCCATAGCCGTTGCTCTGCATTATTTTAACGTCAGTACGCTTTGCAGGACATCTAGGAGCCTCACGTGGGCACCCTATTCCCTGCAAGAACACTGAGTACCCTCAGGCCCCCAGGGGCCTGCTAAGCCACATCCAGGCCAGTAGCCTATCGGAACCACTCTGTGTATGCCGAGTGTAGGGCAACAGACTGCGCTCTTTCTTGGGACAGCTTGATTTCCCCAGCAGTCCCACAGGTCCACGAACACCGTTCTAGCAGGTCCAACGTGCCGTGCAGGTCTGGCTCATTGCCCTAGTCTGAGCTGCACTGAGAAAAACCCTCGGCTCCGCATTCCATCTGGGACTTCCTGCCTGAAGTCACCCTGCCTCTAGGAGAAAGTCGGCTTGCGTTCCGACTGCAACCAAAGCCCAGTTTCTTGTGTAACACTGCAGGCTTTTGAAGAGCCACGGGCCCGGAGGCCTAGCTGGGGCGTTCCATGGTTGACGCAGTTCGCTAGATGCGGAACGCTTTGCTTCGAGGAGTTGATTCAGGGAAGGAACCACTGGGTAACCTTTGTCTCTTTGGACTGGTTAGAAAGCACAGGGATATATGCTGCGTGTGCCCGTGGAAATGGGGGCCTGATGGAACTAGCCTTGCTTTCCCATTTTGAAAGCTCCATTCATGCTGCCTTGAAGCTACTTGAAATTGACTGCTGTTGACAGGCCACTAGCCACTGTAGGCATGGCTCTGGGAAGACAATGAGTTTTCTCTAGCTAAGCCGGGTGCTTCGATGGCCGGGGTGGAGCTCATCCTGCCACACTCTAGAGCTAAAGGGAAACTCAACGTGAGTACTGGCCTCGAGGTAAGTCCCTGAGTAACGGCGCCGAAAGGGCGGCATGCAGCTCTTTCCATGAGGTATTAGCCGCTGTTCTGCTTTATTTTATTTTATTTTTTTATTTTTTATTGTTTTTTTAAGATTGATTGATTGATTGATTGACTGCTATGTTGGGTCTTCGTTTCTGTGCTAGGGCTCTCTCCAGTTGCGGTAAGTGGGGGCCACTCTGCATCACGGTGCGTAGGCCTCTCACTATCGCGGCCTCTCTTGTTGCGGAGCACAGGCTCCAGAGGCGCAGGCTCAGTAGTTGTGGCTCACGGGTCCAGTTGCTCCGCGGCATGTGGGATCCTCCCAGACCCGGGCTCGAACCCGTGTCCCCTGCATTGGCAGGCAGATTCTCAACCACTGCGCCACCAGGGAAGCCCCTGTTCCGCTTTATTTTAAAGGAAGTACCCTTTTCAGGACTCCTAGGCCCCTCGGGTGTGCATCATTTTCCCTCCAGGATTCCTGAGTGCCTCCAGACCCCTGTGGGCCTGCTGAGCAACATCGAGGACCAAAGGTCGGTCCCTCGGAGGCCCTCTGTGTATGCCGAGTGATGGGCAACACCCTGCACGTTCCTTAAGGAGAGCTGCATTTCCAGAGCACTGGAACAGCCTCAGGACCACATTTCTAGCCAGTGCGACGTGCCATGGAAGTGTTCGTCATGGCCCCCGTCTGAGCTGCCATGAGAAAACACTCTGCTTAGGATTCTTCGAGGACCTCGTACCTGAAGTCACACTGCTCGAGGAGAAAGTCAGCATCCTACCATGATGTGGCGCTAACGGGATACTCAGCGTGAGCAGTTGCCTCGAGGTAAGGCCCTGAATTGCCATGCAGAAGCGGAGGCGTGCAGCAGTTTCCAGGAGGCCATAGCCGTTGCTCTGCATTATTTTAACGTCAGTACGCTTTGCAGGACATCTAGCAGCCTCACGTGGGCACCCTATTCCCTGCAAGAACACTGAGTACCCTCAGGCCCCCAGGGGCCTGCTAAGCCACATCCAGGCCAGTAGCCTATCGGAACCACTCTGTGTATGCCGAGTGTAGGGCAACAGACTGCGCTCTTTCTTGGGACAGCTTGATTTCCCCAGCAGTCCCACAGGTCCACGAACACCGTTCTAGCAGGTCCAACGTGCCGTGCAGGTCTGGCTCATTGCCCTAGTCTGAGCTGCACTGAGAAAAACCCTCGGCTCCGCATTCCATCTGGGACTTCCTGCCTGAAGTCACCCTGCCTCTAGGAGAAAGTCGGCTTGCGTTCCGACTGCAACCAAAGCCCAGTTTCTTGTGTAACACTGCAGGCTTTTGAAGAGCCACGGGCCCGGAGGCCTAGCTGGGGCGTTCCATGGTTGACACAGTTCGCTAGATGCGGAACGCTTTGCTTCGAGGAGTTGATTCAGGGAAGGAACCACTGGGTAACCTTTGTCTCTTTGGACTGGTTAGAAAGCACAGGGATATATGCTGCGTGTGCCCGTGGAAATGGGGGCCTGATGGAACTAGCCTTGCTTTCCCATTTTGAAAGCTCCATTCATGCTGCCTTGAAGCTACTTGAAATTGACTGCTGTTGACAGGCCACTAGCCACTGTAGGCATGGCTCTGGGAAGACAATGAGTTTTCTCTAGCTAAGCCGGGTGCTTCGATGGCCGGGGTGGAGCTCATCCTGCCACACTCTAGAGCTAAAGGGAAACTCAACGTGAGTACTGGCCTCGAGGTAAGTCCCTGAGTAACGGCGCCGAAAGGGCGGCATGCAGCTCTTTCCATGAGGTATTAGCCGCTGTTCTGCTTTATTTTATTTTATTTTTTTATTTTTTATTGTTTTTTTAAGATTGATTGATTGATTGATTGACTGCTATGTTGGGTCTTCGTTTCTGTGCTAGGGCTCTCTCCAGTTGCGGTAAGTGGGGGCCACTCTGCATCACGGTGCGTAGGCCTCTCACTATCGCGGCCTCTCTTGTTGCGGAGCACAGGCTCCAGAGGCGCAGGCTCAGTAGTTGTGGCTCACGGGTCCAGTTGCTCCGCGGCATGTGGGATCCTCCCAGACCCGGGCTCGAACCCGTGTCCCCTGCATTGGCAGGCAGATTCTCAACCACTGCGCCACCAGGGAAGCCCCTGTTCCGCTTTATTTTAAAGGAAGTACCCTTTTCAGGACTCCTAGGCCCCTCGGGTGTGCATCATTTTCCCTCCAGGATTCCTGAGTGCCTCCAGACCCCTGTGGGCCTGCTGAGCAACATCGAGGACCAAAGGTCGGTCCCTCGGAGGCCCTCTGTGTATGCCGAGTGATGGGCAACACCCTGCACGTTCCTTAAGGAGAGCTGCATTTCCAGAGCACTGGAACAGCCTCAGGACCACATTTCTAGCCAGTGCGACGTGCCATGGAAGTGTTCGTCATGGCCCCCGTCTGAGCTGCCATGAGAAAACACTCTGCTTAGGATTCTTCGAGGACCTCGTACCTGAAGTCACACTGCTCGAGGAGAAAGTCAGCATCCTACCATGATGTGGCGCTAACGGGATACTCAGCGTGAGCAGTTGCCTCGAGGTAAGGCCCTGAATTGCCATGCAGAAGCGGAGGCGTGCAGCAGTTTCCAGGAGGCCATAGCCGTTGCTCTGCATTATTTTAACGTCAGTACGCTTTGCAGGACATCTAGCAGCCTCACGTGGGCACCCTATTCCCTGCAAGAACACTGAGTACCCTCAGGCCCCCAGGGGCCTGCTAAGCCACATCCAGGCCAGTAGCCTATCGGAACCACTCTGTGTATGCCGAGTGTAGGGCAACAGACTGCGCTCTTTCTTGGGACAGCTTGATTTCCCCAGCAGTCCCACAGGTCCACGAACACCGTTCTAGCAGGTCCAACGTGCCGTGCAGGTCTGGCTCATTGCCCTAGTCTGAGCTGCACTGAGAAAAACCCTCGGCTCCGCATTCCATCTGGGACTTCCTGCCTGAAGTCACCCTGCCTCTAGGAGAAAGTCGGCTTGCGTTCCGACTGCAACCAAAGCCCAGTTTCTTGTGTAACACTGCAGGCTTTTGAAGAGCCACGGGCCCGGAGGCCTAGCTGGGGCGTTCCATGGTTGACGCAGTTCGCTAGATGCGGAACGCTTTGCTTCGAGGAGTTGATTCAGGGAAGGAACCACTGGGTAACCTTTGTCTCTTTGGACTGGTTAGAAAGCACAGGGATATATGCTGCGTGTGCCCGTGGAAATGGGGGCCTGATGGAACTAGCCTTGCTTTCCCATTTTGAAAGCTCCATTCATGCTGCCTTGAAGCTACTTGAAATTGACTGCTGTTGACAGGCCACTAGCCACTGTAGGCATGGCTCTGGGAAGACAATGAGTTTTCTCTAGCTAAGCCGGGTGCTTCGATGGCCGGGGTGGAGCTCATCCTGCCACACTCTAGAGCTAAAGGGAAACTCAACGTGAGTACTGGCCTCGAGGTAAGTCCCTGAGTAACGGCGCCGAAAGGGCGGCATGCAGCTCTTTCCATGAGGTATTAGCCGCTGTTCTGCTTTATTTTATTTTATTTTTTTATTTTTTATTGTTTTTTTAAGATTGATTGATTGATTGATTGACTGCTATGTTGGGTCTTCGTTTCTGTGCTAGGGCTCTCTCCAGTTGCGGTAAGTGGGGGCCACTCTGCATCACGGTGCGTAGGCCTCTCACTATCGCGGCCTCTCTTGTTGCGGAGCACAGGCTCCAGAGGCGCAGGCTCAGTAGTTGTGGCTCACGGGTCCAGTTGCTCCGCGGCATGTGGGATCCTCCCAGACCCGGGCTCGAACCCGTGTCCCCTGCATTGGCAGGCAGATTCTCAACCACTGCGCCACCAGGGAAGCCCCTGTTCCGCTTTATTTTAAAGGAAGTACCCTTTTCAGGACTCCTAGGCCCCTCGGGTGTGCATCATTTTCCCTCCAGGATTCCTGAGTGCCTCCAGACCCCTGTGGGCCTGCTGAGCAACATCGAGGACCAAAGGTCGGTCCCTCGGAGGCCCTCTGTGTATGCCGAGTGATGGGCAACACCCTGCACGTTCCTTAAGGAGAGCTGCATTTCCAGAGCACTGGAACAGCCTCAGGACCACATTTCTAGCCAGTGCGACGTGCCATGGAAGTGTTCGTCATGGCCCCCGTCTGAGCTGCCATGAGAAAACACTCTGCTTAGGATTCTTCGAGGACCTCGTACCTGAAGTCACACTGCTCGAGGAGAAAGTCAGCATCCTACCATGATGTGGCGCTAACGGGATACTCAGCGTGAGCAGTTGCCTCGAGGTAAGGCCCTGAATTGCCATGCAGAAGCGGAGGCGTGCAGCAGTTTCCAGGAGGCCATAGCCGTTGCTCTGCATTATTTTAACGTCAGTACGCTTTGCAGGACATCTAGCAGCCTCACGTGGGCACCCTATTCCCTGCAAGAACACTGAGTACCCTCAGGCCCCCAGGGGCCTGCTAAGCCACATCCAGGCCAGTAGCCTATCGGAACCACTCTGTGTATGCCGAGTGTAGGGCAACAGACTGCGCTCTTTCTTGGGACAGCTTGATTTCCCCAGCAGTCCCACAGGTCCACGAACACCGTTCTAGCAGGTCCAACGTGCCGTGCAGGTCTGGCTCATTGCCCTAGTCTGAGCTGCACTGAGAAAAACCCTCGGCTCCGCATTCCATCTGGGACTTCCTGCCTGAAGTCACCCTGCCTCTAGGAGAAAGTCGGCTTGCGTTCCGACTGCAACCAAAGCCCAGTTTCTTGTGTAACACTGCAGGCTTTTGAAGAGCCACGGGCCCGGAGGCCTAGCTGGGGCGTTCCATGGTTGACGCAGTTCGCTAGATGCGGAACGCTTTGCTTCGAGGAGTTGATTCAGGGAAGGAACCACTGGGTAACCTTTGTCTCTTTGGACTGGTTAGAAAGCACAGGGATATATGCTGCGTGTGCCCGTGGAAATGGGGGCCTGATGGAACTAGCCTTGCTTTCCCATTTTGAAAGCTCCATTCATGCTGCCTTGAAGCTACTTGAAATTGACTGCTGTTGACAGGCCACTAGCCACTGTAGGCATGGCTCTGGGAAGACAATGAGTTTTCTCTAGCTAAGCCGGGTGCTTCGATGGCCGGGGTGGAGCTCATCCTGCCACACTCTAGAGCTAAAGGGAAACTCAACGTGAGTACTGGCCTCGAGGTAAGTCCCTGAGTAACGGCGCCGAAAGGGCGGCATGCAGCTCTTTCCATGAGGTATTAGCCGCTGTTCTGCTTTATTTTATTTTATTTTTTTATTTTTTATTGTTTTTTTAAGATTGATTGATTGATTGATTGACTGCTATGTTGGGTCTTCGTTTCTGTGCTAGGGCTCTCTCCAGTTGCGGTAAGTGGGGGCCACTCTGCATCACGGTGCGTAGGCCTCTCACTATCGCGGCCTCTCTTGTTGCGGAGCACAGGCTCCAGAGGCGCAGGCTCAGTAGTTGTGGCTCACGGGTCCAGTTGCTCCGCGGCATGTGGGATCCTCCCAGACCCGGGCTCGAACCCGTGTCCCCTGCATTGGCAGGCAGATTCTCAACCACTGCGCCACCAGGGAAGCCCCTGTTCCGCTTTATTTTAAAGGAAGTACCCTTTTCAGGACTCCTAGGCCCCTCGGGTGTGCATCATTTTCCCTCCAGGATTCCTGAGTGCCTCCAGACCCCTGTGGGCCTGCTGAGCAACATCGAGGACCAAAGGTCGGTCCCTCGGAGGCCCTCTGTGTATGCCGAGTGATGGGCAACACCCTGCACGTTCCTTAAGGAGAGCTGCATTTCCAGAGCACTGGAACAGCCTCAGGACCACATTTCTAGCCAGTGCGACGTGCCATGGAAGTGTTCGTCATGGCCCCCGTCTGAGCTGCCATGAGAAAACACTCTGCTTAGGATTCTTCGAGGACCTCGTACCTGAAGTCACACTGCTCGAGGAGAAAGTCAGCATCCTACCATGATGTGGCGCTAACGGGATACTCAGCGTGAGCAGTTGCCTCGAGGTAAGGCCCTGAATTGCCATGCAGAAGCGGAGGCGTGCAGCAGTTTCCAGGAGGCCATAGCCGTTGCTCTGCATTATTTTAACGTCAGTACGCTTTGCAGGACATCTAGCAGCCTCACGTGGGCACCCTATTCCCTGCAAGAACACTGAGTACCCTCAGGCCCCCAGGGGCCTGCTAAGCCACATCCAGGCCAGTAGCCTATCGGAACCACTCTGTGTATGCCGAGTGTAGGGCAACAGACTGCGCTCTTTCTTGGGACAGCTTGATTTCCCCAGCAGTCCCACAGGTCCACGAACACCGTTCTAGCAGGTCCAACGTGCCGTGCAGGTCTGGCTCATTGCCCTAGTCTGAGCTGCACTGAGAAAAACCCTCGGCTCCGCATTCCATCTGGGACTTCCTGCCTGAAGTCACCCTGCCTCTAGGAGAAAGTCGGCTTGCGTTCCGACTGCAACCAAAGCCCAGTTTCTTGTGTAACACTGCAGGCTTTTGAAGAGCCACGGGCCCGGAGGCCTAGCTGGGGCGTTCCATGGTTGACGCAGTTCGCTAGATGCGGAACGCTTTGCTTCGAGGAGTTGATTCAGGGAAGGAACCACTGGGTAACCTTTGTCTCTTTGGACTGGTTAGAAAGCACAGGGATATATGCTGCGTGTGCCCGTGGAAATGGGGGCCTGATGGAACTAGCCTTGCTTTCCCATTTTGAAAGCTCCATTCATGCTGCCTTGAAGCTACTTGAAATTGACTGCTGTTGACAGGCCACTAGCCACTGTAGGCATGGCTCTGGGAAGACAATGAGTTTTCTCTAGCTAAGCCGGGTGCTTCGATGGCCGGGGTGGAGCTCATCCTGCCACACTCTAGAGCTAAAGGGAAACTCAACGTGAGTACTGGCCTCGAGGTAAGTCCCTGAGTAACGGCGCCGAAAGGGCGGCATGCAGCTCTTTCCATGAGGTATTAGCCGCTGTTCTGCTTTATTTTATTTTATTTTTTTATTTTTTATTGTTTTTTTAAGATTGATTGATTGATTGATTGACTGCTATGTTGGGTCTTCGTTTCTGTGCTAGGGCTCTCTCCAGTTGCGGTAAGTGGGGGCCACTCTGCATCACGGTGCGTAGGCCTCTCACTATCGCGGCCTCTCTTGTTGCGGAGCACAGGCTCCAGAGGCGCAGGCTCAGTAGTTGTGGCTCACGGGTCCAGTTGCTCCGCGGCATGTGGGATCCTCCCAGACCCGGGCTCGAACCCGTGTCCCCTGCATTGGCAGGCAGATTCTCAACCACTGCGCCACCAGGGAAGCCCCTGTTCCGCTTTATTTTAAAGGAAGTACCCTTTTCAGGACTCCTAGGCCCCTCGGGTGTGCATCATTTTCCCTCCAGGATTCCTGAGTGCCTCCAGACCCCTGTGGGCCTGCTGAGCAACATCGAGGACCAAAGGTCGGTCCCTCGGAGGCCCTCTGTGTATGCCAAGTGATGGGCAACACCCTGCACGTTCCTTAAGGAGAGCTGCATTTCCAGAGCACTGGAACAGCCTCAGGACCACATTTCTAGCCAGTGCGACGTGCCATGGAAGTGTTCGTCATGGCCCCCGTCTGAGCTGCCATGAGAAAACACTCTGCTTAGGATTCTTCGAGGACCTCGTACCTGAAGTCACACTGCTCGAGGAGAAAGTCAGCATCCTACCATGATGTGGCGCTAACGGGATACTCAGCGTGAGCAGTTGCCTCGAGGTAAGGCCCTGAATTGCCATGCAGAAGCGGAGGCGTGCAGCAGTTTCCAGGAGGCCATAGCCGTTGCTCTGCATTATTTTAACGTCAGTACGCTTTGCAGGACATCTAGCAGCCTCACGTGGGCACCCTATTCCCTGCAAGAACACTGAGTACCCTCAGGCCCCCAGGGGCCTGCTAAGCCACATCCAGGCCAGTAGCCTATCGGAACCACTCTGTGTATGCCGAGTGTAGGGCAACAGACTGCGCTCTTTCTTGGGACAGCTTGATTTCCCCAGCAGTCCCACAGGTCCACGAACACCGTTCTAGCAGGGCCAACGTGCCGTGCAGGTCTGGCTCATTGCCCTAGTCTGAGCTGCACTGAGAAAAACCCTCGGCTCCGCATTCCATCTGGGACTTCCTGCCTGAAGTCACCCTGCCTCTAGGAGAAAGTCGGCTTGCGTTCCGACTGCAACCAAAGCCCAGTTTCTTGTGTAACACTGCAGGCTTTTGAAGAGCCACGGGCCCGGAGGCCTAGCTGGGGCGTTCCATGGTTGACGCAGTTCGCTAGATGCGGAACGCTTTGCTTCGAGGAGTTGATTCAGGGAAGGAACCACTGGGTAACCTTTGTCTCTTTGGACTGGTTAGAAAGCACAGGGATATATGCTGCGTGTGCCCGTGGAAATGGGGGCCTGATGGAACTAGCCTTGCTTTCCCATTTTGAAAGCTCCATTCATGCTGCCTTGAAGCTACTTGAAATTGACTGCTGTTGACAGGCCACTAGCCACTGTAGGCATGGCTCTGGGAAGACAATGAGTTTTCTCTAGCTAAGCCGGGTGCTTCGATGGCCGGGGTGGAGCTCATCCTGCCACACTCTAGAGCTAAAGGGAAACTCAACGTGAGTACTGGCCTCGAGGTAAGTCCCTGAGTAACGGCGCCGAAAGGGCGGCATGCAGCTCTTTCCATGGGGTATTAGCCGCTGTTCTGCTTTATTTTATTTTATTTTTTTATTTTTTATTGTTTTTTTAAGATTGATTGATTGATTGATTGACTGCTATGTTGGGTCTTCGTTTCTGTGCTAGGGCTCTCTCCAGTTGCGGTAAGTGGGGGCCACTCTGCATCACGGTGCGTAGGCCTCTCACTATCGCGGCCTCTCTTGTTGCGGAGCACAGGCTCCAGAGGCGCAGGCTCAGTAGTTGTGGCTCACGGGTCCAGTTGCTCCGCGGCATGTGGGATCCTCCCAGACCCGGGCTCGAACCCGTGTCCCCTGCATTGGCAGGCAGATTCTCAACCACTGCGCCACCAGGGAAGCCCCTGTTCCGCTTTATTTTAAAGGAAGTACCCTTTTCAGGACTCCTAGGCCCCTCGGGTGTGCATCATTTTCCCTCCAGGATTCCTGAGTGCCTCCAGACCCCTGTGGGCCTGCTGAGCAACATCGAGGACCAAAGGTCGGTCCCTCGGAGGCCCTCTGTGTATGCCGAGTGATGGGCAACACCCTGCACGTTCCTTAAGGAGAGCTGCATTTCCAGAGCACTGGAACAGCCTCAGGACCACATTTCTAGCCAGTGCGACGTGCCATGGAAGTGTTCGTCATGGCCCCCGTCTGAGCTGCCATGAGAAAACACTCTGCTTAGGATTCTTCGAGGACCTCGTACCTGAAGTCACACTGCTCGAGGAGAAAGTCAGCATCCTACCATGATGTGGCGCTAACGGGATACTCAGCGTGAGCAGTTGCCTCGAGGTAAGGCCCTGAATTGCCATGCAGAAGCGGAGGCGTGCAGCAGTTTCCAGGAGGCCATAGCCGTTGCTCTGCATTATTTTAACGTCAGTACGCTTTGCAGGACATCTAGCAGCCTCACGTGGGCACCCTATTCCCTGCAAGAACACTGAGTACCCTCAGGCCCCCAGGGGCCTGCTAAGCCACATCCAGGCCAGTAGCCTATCGGAACCACTCTGTGTATGCCGAGTGTAGGGCAACAGACTGCGCTCTTTCTTGGGACAGCTTGATTTCCCCAGCAGTCCCACAGGTCCACGAACACCGTTCTAGCAGGGCCAACGTGCCGTGCAGGTCTGGCTCATTGCCCTAGTCTGAGCTGCACTGAGAAAAACCCTCGGCTCCGCATTCCATCTGGGACTTCCTGCCTGAAGTCACCCTGCCTCTAGGAGAAAGTCGGCTTGCGTTCCGACTGCAACCAAAGCCCAGTTTCTTGTGTAACACTGCAGGCTTTTGAAGAGCCACGGGCCCGGAGGCCTAGCTGGGGCGTTCCATGGTTGACGCAGTTCGCTAGATGCGGAACGCTTTGCTTCGAGGAGTTGATTCAGGGAAGGAACCACTGGGTAACCTTTGTCTCTTTGGACTGGTTAGAAAGCACAGGGATATATGCTGCGTGTGCCCGTGGAAATGGGGGCCTGATGGAACTAGCCTTGCTTTCCCATTTTGAAAGCTCCATTCATGCTGCCTTGAAGCTACTTGAAATTGACTGCTGTTGACAGGCCACTAGCCACTGTAGGCATGGCTCTGGGAAGACAATGAGTTTTCTCTAGCTAAGCCGGGTGCTTCGATGGCCGGGGTGGAGCTCATCCTGCCACACTCTAGAGCTAAAGGGAAACTCAACGTGAGTACTGGCCTCGAGGTAAGTCCCTGAGTAACGGCGCCGAAAGGGCGGCATGCAGCTCTTTCCATGGGGTATTAGCCGCTGTTCTGCTTTATTTTATTTTATTTTTTTATTTTTTATTGTTTTTTTAAGATTGATTGATTGATTGATTGACTGCTATGTTGGGTCTTCGTTTCTGTGCTAGGGCTCTCTCCAGTTGCGGTAAGTGGGGGCCACTCTGCATCACGGTGCGTAGGCCTCTCACTATCGCGGCCTCTCTTGTTGCGGAGCACAGGCTCCAGAGGCGCAGGCTCAGTAGTTGTGGCTCACGGGTCCAGTTGCTCCGCGGCATGTGGGATCCTCCCAGACCCGGGCTCGAACCCGTGTCCCCTGCATTGGCAGGCAGATTCTCAACCACTGCGCCACCAGGGAAGCCCCTGTTCCGCTTTATTTTAAAGGAAGTACCCTTTTCAGGACTCCTAGGCCCCTCGGGTGTGCATCATTTTCCCTCCAGGATTCCTGAGTGCCTCCAGACCCCTGTGGGCCTGCTGAGCAACATCGAGGACCAAAGGTCGGTCCCTCGGAGGCCCTCTGTGTATGCCGAGTGATGGGCAACACCCTGCACGTTCCTTAAGGAGAGCTGCATTTCCAGAGCACTGGAACAGCCTCAGGACCACATTTCTAGCCAGTGCGACGTGCCATGGAAGTGTTCGTCATGGCCCCCGTCTGAGCTGCCATGAGAAAACACTCTGCTTAGGATTCTTCGAGGACCTCGTACCTGAAGTCACACTGCTCGAGGAGAAAGTCAGCATCCTACCATGATGTGGCGCTAACGGGATACTCAGCGTGAGCAGTTGCCTCGAGGTAAGGCCCTGAATTGCCATGCAGAAGCGGAGGCGTGCAGCAGTTTCCAGGAGGCCATAGCCGTTGCTCTGCATTATTTTAACGTCAGTACGCTTTGCAGGACATCTAGCAGCCTCACGTGGGCACCCTATTCCCTGCAAGAACACTGAGTACCCTCAGGCCCCCAGGGGCCTGCTAAGCCACATCCAGGCCAGTAGCCTATCGGAACCACTCTGTGTATGCCGAGTGTAGGGCAACAGACTGCGCTCTTTCTTGGGACAGCTTGATTTCCCCAGCAGTCCCACAGGTCCACGAACACCGTTCTAGCAGGGCCAACGTGCCGTGCAGGTCTGGCTCATTGCCCTAGTCTGAGCTGCACTGAGAAAAACCCTCGGCTCCGCATTCCATCTGGGACTTCCTGCCTGAAGTCACCCTGCCTCTAGGAGAAAGTCGGCTTGCGTTCCGACTGCAACCAAAGCCCAGTTTCTTGTGTAACACTGCAGGCTTTTGAAGAGCCACGGGCCCGGAGGCCTAGCTGGGGCGTTCCATGGTTGACGCAGTTCGCTAGATGCGGAACGCTTTGCTTCGAGGAGTTGATTCAGGGAAGGAACCACTGGGTAACCTTTGTCTCTTTGGACTGGTTAGAAAGCACAGGGATATATGCTGCGTGTGCCCGTGGAAATGGGGGCCTGATGGAACTAGCCTTGCTTTCCCATTTTGAAAGCTCCATTCATGCTGCCTTGAAGCTACTTGAAATTGACTGCTGTTGACAGGCCACTAGCCACTGTAGGCATGGCTCTGGGAAGACAATGAGTTTTCTCTAGCTAAGCCGGGTGCTTCGATGGCCGGGGTGGAGCTCATCCTGCCACACTCTAGAGCTAAAGGGAAACTCAACGTGAGTACTGGCCTCGAGGTAAGTCCCTGAGTAACGGCGCCGAAAGGGCGGCATGCAGCTCTTTCCATGGGGTATTAGCCGCTGTTCTGCTTTATTTTATTTTATTTTTTTATTTTTTATTGTTTTTTTAAGATTGATTGATTGATTGATTGACTGCTATGTTGGGTCTTCGTTTCTGTGCTAGGGCTCTCTCCAGTTGCGGTAAGTGGGGGCCACTCTGCATCACGGTGCGTAGGCCTCTCACTATCGCGGCCTCTCTTGTTGCGGAGCACAGGCTCCAGAGGCGCAGGCTCAGTAGTTGTGGCTCACGGGTCCAGTTGCTCCGCGGCATGTGGGATCCTCCCAGACCCGGGCTCGAACCCGTGTCCCCTGCATTGGCAGGCAGATTCTCAACCACTGCGCCACCAGGGAAGCCCCTGTTCCGCTTTATTTTAAAGGAAGTACCCTTTTCAGGACTCCTAGGCCCCTCGGGTGTGCATCATTTTCCCTCCAGGATTCCTGAGTGCCTCCAGACCCCTGTGGGCCTGCTGAGCAACATCGAGGACCAAAGGTCGGTCCCTCGGAGGCCCTCTGTGTATGCCGAGTGATGGGCAACACCCTGCACGTTCCTTAAGGAGAGCTGCATTTCCAGAGCACTGGAACAGCCTCAGGACCACATTTCTAGCCAGTGCGACGTGCCATGGAAGTGTTCGTCATGGCCCCCGTCTGAGCTGCCATGAGAAAACACTCTGCTTAGGATTCTTCGAGGACCTCGTACCTGAAGTCACACTGCTCGAGGAGAAAGTCAGCATCCTACCATGATGTGGCGCTAACGGGATACTCAGCGTGAGCAGTTGCCTCGAGGTAAGGCCCTGAATTGCCATGCAGAAGCGGAGGCGTGCAGCAGTTTCCAGGAGGCCATAGCCGTTGCTCTGCATTATTTTAACGTCAGTACGCTTTGCAGGACATCTAGCAGCCTCACGTGGGCACCCTATTCCCTGCAAGAACACTGAGTACCCTCAGGCCCCCAGGGGCCTGCTAAGCCACATCCAGGCCAGTAGCCTATCGGAACCACTCTGTGTATGCCGAGTGTAGGGCAACAGACTGCGCTCTTTCTTGGGACAGCTTGATTTCCCCAGCAGTCCCACAGGTCCACGAACACCGTTCTAGCAGGGCCAACGTGCCGTGCAGGTCTGGCTCATTGCCCTAGTCTGAGCTGCACTGAGAAAAACCCTCGGCTCCGCATTCCATCTGGGACTTCCTGCCTGAAGTCACCCTGCCTCTAGGAGAAAGTCGGCTTGCGTTCCGACTGCAACCAAAGCCCAGTTTCTTGTGTAACACTGCAGGCTTTTGAAGAGCCACGGGCCCGGAGGCCTAGCTGGGGCGTTCCATGGTTGACGCAGTTCGCTAGATGCGGAACGCTTTGCTTCGAGGAGTTGATTCAGGGAAGGAACCACTGGGTAACCTTTGTCTCTTTGGACTGGTTAGAAAGCACAGGGATATATGCTGCGTGTGCCCGTGGAAATGGGGGCCTGATGGAACTAGCCTTGCTTTCCCATTTTGAAAGCTCCATTCATGCTGCCTTGAAGCTACTTGAAATTGACTGCTGTTGACAGGCCACTAGCCACTGTAGGCATGGCTCTGGGAAGACAATGAGTTTTCTCTAGCTAAGCCGGGTGCTTCGATGGCCGGGGTGGAGCTCATCCTGCCACACTCTAGAGCTAAAGGGAAACTCAACGTGAGTACTGGCCTCGAGGTAAGTCCCTGAGTAACGGCGCCGAAAGGGCGGCATGCAGCTCTTTCCATGGGGTATTAGCCGCTGTTCTGCTTTATTTTATTTTATTTTTTTATTTTTTATTGTTTTTTTAAGATTGATTGATTGATTGATTGACTGCTATGTTGGGTCTTCGTTTCTGTGCTAGGGCTCTCTCCAGTTGCGGTAAGTGGGGGCCACTCTGCATCACGGTGCGTAGGCCTCTCACTATCGCGGCCTCTCTTGTTGCGGAGCACAGGCTCCAGAGGCGCAGGCTCAGTAGTTGTGGCTCACGGGTCCAGTTGCTCCGCGGCATGTGGGATCCTCCCAGACCCGGGCTCGAACCCGTGTCCCCTGCATTGGCAGGCAGATTCTCAACCACTGCGCCACCAGGGAAGCCCCTGTTCCGCTTTATTTTAAAGGAAGTACCCTTTTCAGGACTCCTAGGCCCCTCGGGTGTGCATCATTTTCCCTCCAGGATTCCTGAGTGCCTCCAGACCCCTGTGGGCCTGCTGAGCAACATCGAGGACCAAAGGTCGGTCCCTCGGAGGCCCTCTGTGTATGCCGAGTGATGGGCAACACCCTGCACGTTCCTTAAGGAGAGCTGCATTTCCAGAGCACTGGAACAGCCTCAGGACCACATTTCTAGCCAGTGCGACGTGCCATGGAAGTGTTCGTCATGGCCCCCGTCTGAGCTGCCATGAGAAAACACTCTGCTTAGGATTCTTCGAGGACCTCGTACCTGAAGTCACACTGCTCGAGGAGAAAGTCAGCATCCTACCATGATGTGGCGCTAACGGGATACTCAGCGTGAGCAGTTGCCTCGAGGTAAGGCCCTGAATTGCCATGCAGAAGCGGAGGCGTGCAGCAGTTTCCAGGAGGCCATAGCCGTTGCTCTGCATTATTTTAACGTCAGTACGCTTTGCAGGACATCTAGCAGCCTCACGTGGGCACCCTATTCCCTGCAAGAACACTGAGTACCCTCAGGCCCCCAGGGGCCTGCTAAGCCACATCCAGGCCAGTAGCCTATCGGAACCACTCTGTGTATGCCGAGTGTAGGGCAACAGACTGCGCTCTTTCTTGGGACAGCTTGATTTCCCCAGCAGTCCCACAGGTCCACGAACACCGTTCTAGCAGGGCCAACGTGCCGTGCAGGTCTGGCTCATTGCCCTAGTCTGAGCTGCACTGAGAAAAACCCTCGGCTCCGCATTCCATCTGGGACTTCCTGCCTGAAGTCACCCTGCCTCTAGGAGAAAGTCGGCTTGCGTTCCGACTGCAACCAAAGCCCAGTTTCTTGTGTAACACTGCAGGCTTTTGAAGAGCCACGGGCCCGGAGGCCTAGCTGGGGCGTTCCATGGTTGACGCAGTTCGCTAGATGCGGAACGCTTTGCTTCGAGGAGTTGATTCAGGGAAGGAACCACTGGGTAACCTTTGTCTCTTTGGACTGGTTAGAAAGCACAGGGATATATGCTGCGTGTGCCCGTGGAAATGGGGGCCTGATGGAACTAGCCTTGCTTTCCCATTTTGAAAGCTCCATTCATGCTGCCTTGAAGCTACTTGAAATTGACTGCTGTTGACAGGCCACTAGCCACTGTAGGCATGGCTCTGGGAAGACAATGAGTTTTCTCTAGCTAAGCCGGGTGCTTCGATGGCCGGGGTGGAGCTCATCCTGCCACACTCTAGAGCTAAAGGGAAACTCAACGTGAGTACTGGCCTCGAGGTAAGTCCCTGAGTAACGGCGCCGAAAGGGCGGCATGCAGCTCTTTCCATGGGGTATTAGCCGCTGTTCTGCTTTATTTTTTTATTTTTTATTGTTTTTTTAAGATTGATTGATTGATTGATTGACTGCTATGTTGGGTCTTCGTTTCTGTGCTAGGGCTCTCTCCAGTTGCGGTAAGTGGGGGCCACTCTGCATCACGGTGCGTAGGCCTCTCACTATCGCGGCCTCTCTTGTTGCGGAGCACAGGCTCCAGAGGCGCAGGCTCAGTAGTTGTGGCTCACGGGTCCAGTTGCTCCGCGGCATGTGGGATCCTCCCAGACCCGGGCTCGAACCCGTGTCCCCTGCATTGGCAGGCAGATTCTCAACCACTGCGCCACCAGGGAAGCCCCTGTTCCGCTTTATTTTAAAGGAAGTACCCTTTTCAGGACTCCTAGGCCCCTCGGGTGTGCATCATTTTCCCTCCAGGATTCCTGAGTGCCTCCAGACCCCTGTGGGCCTGCTGAGCAACATCGAGGACCAAAGGTCGGTCCCTCGGAGGCCCTCTGTGTATGCCGAGTGATGGGCAACACCCTGCACGTTCCTTAAGGAGAGCTGCATTTCCAGAGCACTGGAACAGCCTCAGGACCACATTTCTAGCCAGTGCGACGTGCCATGGAAGTGTTCGTCATGGCCCCCGTCTGAGCTGCCATGAGAAAACACTCTGCTTAGGATTCTTCGAGGACCTCGTACCTGAAGTCACACTGCTCGAGGAGAAAGTCAGCATCCTACCATGATGTGGCGCTAACGGGATACTCAGCGTGAGCAGTTGCCTCGAGGTAAGGCCCTGAATTGCCATGCAGAAGCGGAGGCGTGCAGCAGTTTCCAGGAGGCCATAGCCGTTGCTCTGCATTATTTTAACGTCAGTACGCTTTGCAGGACATCTAGCAGCCTCACGTGGGCACCCTATTCCCTGCAAGAACACTGAGTACCCTCAGGCCCCCAGGGGCCTGCTAAGCCACATCCAGGCCAGTAGCCTATCGGAACCACTCTGTGTATGCCGAGTGTAGGGCAACAGACTGCGCTCTTTCTTGGGACAGCTTGATTTCCCCAGCAGTCCCACAGGTCCACGAACACCGTTCTAGCAGGGCCAACGTGCCGTGCAGGTCTGGCTCATTGCCCTAGTCTGAGCTGCACTGAGAAAAACCCTCGGCTCCGCATTCCATCTGGGACTTCCTGCCTGAAGTCACCCTGCCTCTAGGAGAAAGTCGGCTTGCGTTCCGACTGCAACCAAAGCCCAGTTTCTTGTGTAACACTGCAGGCTTTTGAAGAGCCACGGGCCCGGAGGCCTAGCTGGGGCGTTCCATGGTTGACGCAGTTCGCTAGATGCGGAACGCTTTGCTTCGAGGAGTTGATTCAGGGAAGGAACCACTGGGTAACCTTTGTCTCTTTGGACTGGTTAGAAAGCACAGGGATATATGCTGCGTGTGCCCGTGGAAATGGGGGCCTGATGGAACTAGCCTTGCTTTCCCATTTTGAAAGCTCCATTCATGCTGCCTTGAAGCTACTTGAAATTGACTGCTGTTGACAGGCCACTAGCCACTGTAGGCATGGCTCTGGGAAGACAATGAGTTTTCTCTAGCTAAGCCGGGTGCTTCGATGGCCGGGGTGGAGCTCATCCTGCCACACTCTAGAGCTAAAGGGAAACTCAACGTGAGTACTGGCCTCGAGGTAAGTCCCTGAGTAACGGCGCCGAAAGGGCGGCATGCAGCTCTTTCCATGGGGTATTAGCCGCTGTTCTGCTTTATTTTTTTATTTTTTATTGTTTTTTTAAGATTGATTGATTGATTGATTGACTGCTATGTTGGGTCTTCGTTTCTGTGCTAGGGCTCTCTCCAGTTGCGGTAAGTGGGGGCCACTCTGCATCACGGTGCGTAGGCCTCTCACTATCGCGGCCTCTCTTGTTGCGGAGCACAGGCTCCAGAGGCGCAGGCTCAGTAGTTGTGGCTCACGGGTCCAGTTGCTCCGCGGCATGTGGGATCCTCCCAGACCCGGGCTCGAACCCGTGTCCCCTGCATTGGCAGGCAGATTCTCAACCACTGCGCCACCAGGGAAGCCCCTGTTCCGCTTTATTTTAAAGGAAGTACCCTTTTCAGGACTCCTAGGCCCCTCGGGTGTGCATCATTTTCCCTCCAGGATTCCTGAGTGCCTCCAGACCCCTGTGGGCCTGCTGAGCAACATCGAGGACCAAAGGTCGGTCCCTCGGAGGCCCTCTGTGTATGCCGAGTGATGGGCAACACCCTGCACGTTCCTTAAGGAGAGCTGCATTTCCAGAGCACTGGAACAGCCTCAGGACCACATTTCTAGCCAGTGCGACGTGCCATGGAAGTGTTCGTCATGGCCCCCGTCTGAGCTGCCATGAGAAAACACTCTGCTTAGGATTCTTCGAGGACCTCGTACCTGAAGTCACACTGCTCGAGGAGAAAGTCAGCATCCTACCATGATGTGGCGCTAACGGGATACTCAGCGTGAGCAGTTGCCTCGAGGTAAGGCCCTGAATTGCCATGCAGAAGCGGAGGCGTGCAGCAGTTTCCAGGAGGCCATAGCCGTTGCTCTGCATTATTTTAACGTCAGTACGCTTTGCAGGACATCTAGCAGCCTCACGTGGGCACCCTATTCCCTGCAAGAACACTGAGTACCCTCAGGCCCCCAGGGGCCTGCTAAGCCACATCCAGGCCAGTAGCCTATCGGAACCACTCTGTGTATGCCGAGTGTAGGGCAACAGACTGCGCTCTTTCTTGGGACAGCTTGATTTCCCCAGCAGTCCCACAGGTCCACGAACACCGTTCTAGCAGGGCCAACGTGCCGTGCAGGTCTGGCTCATTGCCCTAGTCTGAGCTGCACTGAGAAAAACCCTCGGCTCCGCATTCCATCTGGGACTTCCTGCCTGAAGTCACCCTGCCTCTAGGAGAAAGTCGGCTTGCGTTCCGACTGCAACCAAAGCCCAGTTTCTTGTGTAACACTGCAGGCTTTTGAAGAGCCACGGGCCCGGAGGCCTAGCTGGGGCGTTCCATGGTTGACGCAGTTCGCTAGATGCGGAACGCTTTGCTTCGAGGAGTTGATTCAGGGAAGGAACCACTGGGTAACCTTTGTCTCTTTGGACTGGTTAGAAAGCACAGGGATATATGCTGCGTGTGCCCGTGGAAATGGGGGCCTGATGGAACTAGCCTTGCTTTCCCATTTTGAAAGCTCCATTCATGCTGCCTTGAAGCTACTTGAAATTGACTGCTGTTGACAGGCCACTAGCCACTGTAGGCATGGCTCTGGGAAGACAATGAGTTTTCTCTAGCTAAGCCGGGTGCTTCGATGGCCGGGGTGGAGCTCATCCTGCCACACTCTAGAGCTAAAGGGAAACTCAACGTGAGTACTGGCCTCGAGGTAAGTCCCTGAGTAACGGCGCCGAAAGGGCGGCATGCAGCTCTTTCCATGGGGTATTAGCCGCTGTTCTGCTTTATTTTTTTATTTTTTATTGTTTTTTTAAGATTGATTGATTGATTGATTGACTGCTATGTTGGGTCTTCGTTTCTGTGCTAGGGCTCTCTCCAGTTGCGGTAAGTGGGGGCCACTCTGCATCACGGTGCGTAGGCCTCTCACTATCGCGGCCTCTCTTGTTGCGGAGCACAGGCTCCAGAGGCGCAGGCTCAGTAGTTGTGGCTCACGGGTCCAGTTGCTCCGCGGCATGTGGGATCCTCCCAGACCCGGGCTCGAACCCGTGTCCCCTGCATTGGCAGGCAGATTCTCAACCACTGCGCCACCAGGGAAGCCCCTGTTCCGCTTTATTTTAAAGGAAGTACCCTTTTCAGGACTCCTAGGCCCCTCGGGTGTGCATCATTTTCCCTCCAGGATTCCTGAGTGCCTCCAGACCCCTGTGGGCCTGCTGAGCAACATCGAGGACCAAAGGTCGGTCCCTCGGAGGCCCTCTGTGTATGCCGAGTGATGGGCAACACCCTGCACGTTCCTTAAGGAGAGCTGCATTTCCAGAGCACTGGAACAGCCTCAGGACCACATTTCTAGCCAGTGCGACGTGCCATGGAAGTGTTCGTCATGGCCCCCGTCTGAGCTGCCATGAGAAAACACTCTGCTTAGGATTCTTCGAGGACCTCGTACCTGAAGTCACACTGCTCGAGGAGAAAGTCAGCATCCTACCATGATGTGGCGCTAACGGGATACTCAGCGTGAGCAGTTGCCTCGAGGTAAGGCCCTGAATTGCCATGCAGAAGCGGAGGCGTGCAGCAGTTTCCAGGAGGCCATAGCCGTTGCTCTGCATTATTTTAACGTCAGTACGCTTTGCAGGACATCTAGCAGCCTCACGTGGGCACCCTATTCCCTGCAAGAACACTGAGTACCCTCAGGCCCCCAGGGGCCTGCTAAGCCACATCCAGGCCAGTAGCCTATCGGAACCACTCTGTGTATGCCGAGTGTAGGGCAACAGACTGCGCTCTTTCTTGGGACAGCTTGATTTCCCCAGCAGTCCCACAGGTCCACGAACACCGTTCTAGCAGGGCCAACGTGCCGTGCAGGTCTGGCTCATTGCCCTAGTCTGAGCTGCACTGAGAAAAACCCTCGGCTCCGCATTCCATCTGGGACTTCCTGCCTGAAGTCACCCTGCCTCTAGGAGAAAGTCGGCTTGCGTTCCGACTGCAACCAAAGCCCAGTTTCTTGTGTAACACTGCAGGCTTTTGAAGAGCCACGGGCCCGGAGGCCTAGCTGGGGCGTTCCATGGTTGACGCAGTTCGCTAGATGCGGAACGCTTTGCTTCGAGGAGTTGATTCAGGGAAGGAACCACTGGGTAACCTTTGTCTCTTTGGACTGGTTAGAAAGCACAGGGATATATGCTGCGTGTGCCCGTGGAAATGGGGGCCTGATGGAACTAGCCTTGCTTTCCCATTTTGAAAGCTCCATTCATGCTGCCTTGAAGCTACTTGAAATTGACTGCTGTTGACAGGCCACTAGCCACTGTAGGCATGGCTCTGGGAAGACAATGAGTTTTCTCTAGCTAAGCCGGGTGCTTCGATGGCCGGGGTGGAGCTCATCCTGCCACACTCTAGAGCTAAAGGGAAACTCAACGTGAGTACTGGCCTCGAGGTAAGTCCCTGAGTAACGGCGCCGAAAGGGCGGCATGCAGCTCTTTCCATGAGGTATTAGCCGCTGTTCTGCTTTATTTTATTTTATTTTTTTATTTTTTATTGTTTTTTTAAGATTGATTGATTGATTGATTGACTGCTATGTTGGGTCTTCGTTTCTGTGCTAGGGCTCTCTCCAGTTGCGGTAAGTGGGGGCCACTCTGCATCACGGTGCGTAGGCCTCTCACTATCGCGGCCTCTCTTGTTGCGGAGCACAGGCTCCAGAGGCGCAGGCTCAGTAGTTGTGGCTCACGGGTCCAGTTGCTCCGCGGCATGTGGGATCCTCCCAGACCCGGGCTCGAACCCGTGTCCCCTGCATTGGCAGGCAGATTCTCAACCACTGCGCCACCAGGGAAGCCCCTGTTCCGCTTTATTTTAAAGGAAGTACCCTTTTCAGGACTCCTAGGCCCCTCGGGTGTGCATCATTTTCCCTCCAGGATTCCTGAGTGCCTCCAGACCCCTGTGGGCCTGCTGAGCAACATCGAGGACCAAAGGTCGGTCCCTCGGAGGCCCTCTGTGTATGCCGAGTGATGGGCAACACCCTGCACGTTCCTTAAGGAGAGCTGCATTTCCAGAGCACTGGAACAGCCTCAGGACCACATTTCTAGCCAGTGCGACGTGCCATGGAAGTGTTCGTCATGGCCCCCGTCTGAGCTGCCATGAGAAAACACTCTGCTTAGGATTCTTCGAGGACCTCGTACCTGAAGTCACACTGCTCGAGGAGAAAGTCAGCATCCTACCATGATGTGGCGCTAACGGGATACTCAGCGTGAGCAGTTGCCTCGAGGTAAGGCCCTGAATTGCCATGCAGAAGCGGAGGCGTGCAGCAGTTTCCAGGAGGCCATAGCCGTTGCTCTGCATTATTTTAACGTCAGTACGCTTTGCAGGACATCTAGGAGCCTCACGTGGGCACCCTATTCCCTGCAAGAACACTGAGTACCCTCAGGCCCCCAGGGGCCTGCTAAGCCACATCCAGGCCAGTAGCCTATCGGAACCACTCTGTGTATGCCGAGTGTAGGGCAACAGACTGCGCTCTTTCTTGGGACAGCTTGATTTCCCCAGCAGTCCCACAGGTCCACGAACACCGTTCTAGCAGGTCCAACGTGCCGTGCAGGTCTGGCTCATTGCCCTAGTCTGAGCTGCACTGAGAAAAACCCTCGGCTCCGCATTCCATCTGGGACTTCCTGCCTGAAGTCACCCTGCCTCTAGGAGAAAGTCGGCTTGCGTTCCGACTGCAACCAAAGCCCAGTTTCTTGTGTAACACTGCAGGCTTTTGAAGAGCCACGGGCCCGGAGGCCTAGCTGGGGCGTTCCATGGTTGACGCAGTTCGCTAGATGCGGAACGCTTTGCTTCGAGGAGTTGATTCAGGGAAGGAACCACTGGGTAACCTTTGTCTCTTTGGACTGGTTAGAAAGCACAGGGATATATGCTGCGTGTGCCCGTGGAAATGGGGGCCTGATGGAACTAGCCTTGCTTTCCCATTTTGAAAGCTCCATTCATGCTGCCTTGAAGCTACTTGAAATTGACTGCTGTTGACAGGCCACTAGCCACTGTAGGCATGGCTCTGGGAAGACAATGAGTTTTCTCTAGCTAAGCCGGGTGCTTCGATGGCCGGGGTGGAGCTCATCCTGCCACACTCTAGAGCTAAAGGGAAACTCAACGTGAGTACTGGCCTCGAGGTAAGTCCCTGAGTAACGGCGCCGAAAGGGCAGCATGCAGCTCTTTCCATGAGGTATTAGCCGCTGTTCTGCTTTATTTTATTTTATTTTTTTATTTTTTATTGTTTTTTTAAGATTGATTGATTGATTGATTGACTGCTATGTTGGGTCTTCGTTTCTGTGCTAGGGCTCTCTCCAGTTGCGGTAAGTGGGGGCCACTCTGCATCACGGTGCGTAGGCCTCTCACTATCGCGGCCTCTCTTGTTGCGGAGCACAGGCTCCAGAGGCGCAGGCTCAGTAGTTGTGGCTCACGGGTCCAGTTGCTCCGCGGCATGTGGGATCCTCCCAGACCCGGGCTCGAACCCGTGTCCCCTGCATTGGCAGGCAGATTCTCAACCACTGCGCCACCAGGGAAGCCCCTGTTCCGCTTTATTTTAAAGGAAGTACCCTTTTCAGGACTCCTAGGCCCCTCGGGTGTGCATCATTTTCCCTCCAGGATTCCTGAGTGCCTCCAGACCCCTGTGGGCCTGCTGAGCAACATCGAGGACCAAAGGTCGGTCCCTCGGAGGCCCTCTGTGTATGCCGAGTGATGGGCAACACCCTGCACGTTCCTTAAGGAGAGCTGCATTTCCAGAGCACTGGAACAGCCTCAGGACCACATTTCTAGCCAGTGCGACGTGCCATGGAAGTGTTCGTCATGGCCCCCGTCTGAGCTGCCATGAGAAAACACTCTGCTTAGGATTCTTCGAGGACCTCGTACCTGAAGTCACACTGCTCGAGGAGAAAGTCAGCATCCTACCATGATGTGGCGCTAACGGGATACTCAGCGTGAGCAGTTGCCTCGAGGTAAGGCCCTGAATTGCCATGCAGAAGCGGAGGCGTGCAGCAGTTTCCAGGAGGCCATAGCCGTTGCTCTGCATTATTTTAACGTCAGTACGCTTTGCAGGACATCTAGCAGCCTCACGTGGGCACCCTATTCCCTGCAAGAACACTGAGTACCCTCAGGCCCCCAGGGGCCTGCTAAGCCACATCCAGGCCAGTAGCCTATCGGAACCACTCTGTGTATGCCGAGTGTAGGGCAACAGACTGCGCTCTTTCTTGGGACAGCTTGATTTCCCCAGCAGTCCCACAGGTCCACGAACACCGTTCTAGCAGGTCCAACGTGCCGTGCAGGTCTGGCTCATTGCCCTAGTCTGAGCTGCACTGAGAAAAACCCTCGGCTCCGCATTCCATCTGGGACTTCCTGCCTGAAGTCACCCTGCCTCTAGGAGAAAGTCGGCTTGCGTTCCGACTGCAACCAAAGCCCAGTTTCTTGTGTAACACTGCAGGCTTTTGAAGAGCCACGGGCCCGGAGGCCTAGCTGGGGCGTTCCATGGTTGACGCAGTTCGCTAGATGCGGAACGCTTTGCTTCGAGGAGTTGATTCAGGGAAGGAACCACTGGGTAACCTTTGTCTCTTTGGACTGGTTAGAAAGCACAGGGATATATGCTGCGTGTGCCCGTGGAAATGGGGGCCTGATGGAACTAGCCTTGCTTTCCCATTTTGAAAGCTCCATTCATGCTGCCTTGAAGCTACTTGAAATTGACTGCTGTTGACAGGCCACTAGCCACTGTAGGCATGGCTCTGGGAAGACAATGAGTTTTCTCTAGCTAAGCCGGGTGCTTCGATGGCCGGGGTGGAGCTCATCCTGCCACACTCTAGAGCTAAAGGGAAACTCAACGTGAGTACTGGCCTCGAGGTAAGTCCCTGAGTAACGGCGCCGAAAGGGCGGCATGCAGCTCTTTCCATGAGGTATTAGCCGCTGTTCTGCTTTATTTTATTTTATTTTTTTATTTTTTATTGTTTTTTTAAGATTGATTGATTGATTGATTGACTGCTATGTTGGGTCTTCGTTTCTGTGCTAGGGCTCTCTCCAGTTGCGGTAAGTGGGGGCCACTCTGCATCACGGTGCGTAGGCCTCTCACTATCGCGGCCTCTCTTGTTGCGGAGCACAGGCTCCAGAGGCGCAGGCTCAGTAGTTGTGGCTCACGGGTCCAGTTGCTCCGCGGCATGTGGGATCCTCCCAGACCCGGGCTCGAACCCGTGTCCCCTGCATTGGCAGGCAGATTCTCAACCACTGCGCCACCAGGGAAGCCCCTGTTCCGCTTTATTTTAAAGGAAGTACCCTTTTCAGGACTCCTAGGCCCCTCGGGTGTGCATCATTTTCCCTCCAGGATTCCTGAGTGCCTCCAGACCCCTGTGGGCCTGCTGAGCAACATCGAGGACCAAAGGTCGGTCCCTCGGAGGCCCTCTGTGTATGCCGAGTGATGGGCAACACCCTGCACGTTCCTTAAGGAGAGCTGCATTTCCAGAGCACTGGAACAGCCTCAGGACCACATTTCTAGCCAGTGCGACGTGCCATGGAAGTGTTCGTCATGGCCCCCGTCTGAGCTGCCATGAGAAAACACTCTGCTTAGGATTCTTCGAGGACCTCGTACCTGAAGTCACACTGCTCGAGGAGAAAGTCAGCATCCTACCATGATGTGGCGCTAACGGGATACTCAGCGTGAGCAGTTGCCTCGAGGTAAGGCCCTGAATTGCCATGCAGAAGCGGAGGCGTGCAGCAGTTTCCAGGAGGCCATAGCCGTTGCTCTGCATTATTTTAACGTCAGTACGCTTTGCAGGACATCTAGCAGCCTCACGTGGGCACCCTATTCCCTGCAAGAACACTGAGTACCCTCAGGCCCCCAGGGGCCTGCTAAGCCACATCCAGGCCAGTAGCCTATCGGAACCACTCTGTGTATGCCGAGTGTAGGGCAACAGACTGCGCTCTTTCTTGGGACAGCTTGATTTCCCCAGCAGTCCCACAGGTCCACGAACACCGTTCTAGCAGGTCCAACGTGCCGTGCAGGTCTGGCTCATTGCCCTAGTCTGAGCTGCACTGAGAAAAACCCTCGGCTCCGCATTCCATCTGGGACTTCCTGCCTGAAGTCACCCTGCCTCTAGGAGAAAGTCGGCTTGCGTTCCGACTGCAACCAAAGCCCAGTTTCTTGTGTAACACTGCAGGCTTTTGAAGAGCCACGGGCCCGGAGGCCTAGCTGGGGCGTTCCATGGTTGACGCAGTTCGCTAGATGCGGAACGCTTTGCTTCGAGGAGTTGATTCAGGGAAGGAACCACTGGGTAACCTTTGTCTCTTTGGACTGGTTAGAAAGCACAGGGATATATGCTGCGTGTGCCCGTGGAAATGGGGGCCTGATGGAACTAGCCTTGCTTTCCCATTTTGAAAGCTCCATTCATGCTGCCTTGAAGCTACTTGAAATTGACTGCTGTTGACAGGCCACTAGCCACTGTAGGCATGGCTCTGGGAAGACAATGAGTTTTCTCTAGCTAAGCCGGGTGCTTCGATGGCCGGGGTGGAGCTCATCCTGCCACACTCTAGAGCTAAAGGGAAACTCAACGTGAGTACTGGCCTCGAGGTAAGTCCCTGAGTAACGGCGCCGAAAGGGCGGCATGCAGCTCTTTCCATGAGGTATTAGCCGCTGTTCTGCTTTATTTTATTTTATTTTTTTATTTTTTATTGTTTTTTTAAGATTGATTGATTGATTGATTGACTGCTATGTTGGGTCTTCGTTTCTGTGCTAGGGCTCTCTCCAGTTGCGGTAAGTGGGGGCCACTCTGCATCACGGTGCGTAGGCTTCTCACTATCGCGGCCTCTCTTGTTGCGGAGCACAGGCTCCAGAGGCGCAGGCTCAGTAGTTGTGGCTCACGGGTCCAGTTGCTCCGCGGCATGTGGGATCCTCCCAGACCCGGGCTCGAACCCGTGTCCCCTGCATTGGCAGGCAGATTCTCAACCACTGCGCCACCAGGGAAGCCCCTGTTCCGCTTTATTTTAAAGGAAGTACCCTTTTCAGGACTCCTAGGCCCCTCGGGTGTGCATCATTTTCCCTCCAGGATTCCTGAGTGCCTCCAGATCCCTGTGGGCCTGCTGAGCAACATCGAGGACCAAAGGTCGGTCCCTCGGAGGCCCTCTGTGTATGCCGAGTGATGGGCAACACCCTGCACGTTCCTTAAGGAGAGCTGCATTTCCAGAGCACTGGAACAGCCTCAGGACCACATTTCTAGCCAGTGCGACGTGCCATGGAAGTGTTCGTCATGGCCCCCGTCTGAGCTGCCATGAGAAAACACTCTGCTTAGGATTCTTCGAGGACCTCGTACCTGAAGTCACACTGCTCGAGGAGAAAGTCAGCATCCTACCATGATGTGGCGCTAACGGGATACTCAGCGTGAGCAGTTGCCTCGAGGTAAGGCCCTGAATTGCCATGCAGAAGCGGAGGCGTGCAGCAGTTTCCAGGAGGCCATAGCCGTTGCTCTGCATTATTTTAACGTCAGTACGCTTTGCAGGACATCTAGCAGCCTCACGTGGGCACCCTATTCCCTGCAAGAACACTGAGTACCCTCAGGCCCCCAGGGGCCTGCTAAGCCACATCCAGGCCAGTAGCCTATCGGAACCACTCTGTGTATGCCGAGTGTAGGGCAACAGACTGCGCTCTTTCTTGGGACAGCTTGATTTCCCCAGCAGTCCCACAGGTCCACGAACACCGTTCTAGCAGGTCCAACGTGCCGTGCAGGTCTGGCTCATTGCCCTAGTCTGAGCTGCACTGAGAAAAACCCTCGGCTCCGCATTCCATCTGGGACTTCCTGCCTGAAGTCACCCTGCCTCTAGGAGAAAGTCGGCTTGCGTTCCGACTGCAACCAAAGCCCAGTTTCTTGTGTAACACTGCAGGCTTTTGAAGAGCCACGGGCCCGGAGGCCTAGCTGGGGCGTTCCATGGTTGACGCAGTTCGCTAGATGCGGAACGCTTTGCTTCGAGGAGTTGATTCAGGGAAGGAACCACTGGGTAACCTTTGTCTCTTTGGACTGGTTAGAAAGCACAGGGATATATGCTGCGTGTGCCCGTGGAAATGGGGGCCTGATGGAACTAGCCTTGCTTTCCCATTTTGAAAGCTCCATTCATGCTGCCTTGAAGCTACTTGAAATTGACTGCTGTTGACAGGCCACTAGCCACTGTAGGCATGGCTCTGGGAAGACAATGAGTTTTCTCTAGCTAAGCCGGGTGCTTCGATGGCCGGGGTGGAGCTCATCCTGCCACACTCTAGAGCTAAAGGGAAACTCAACGTGAGTACTGGCCTCGAGGTAAGTCCCTGAGTAACGGCGCCGAAAGGGCGGCATGCAGCTCTTTCCATGGGGTATTAGCCGCTGTTCTGCTTTATTTTATTTTATTTTTTTATTTTTTATTGTTTTTTTAAGATTGATTGATTGATTGATTGACTGCTATGTTGGGTCTTCGTTTCTGTGCTAGGGCTCTCTCCAGTTGCGGTAAGTGGGGGCCACTCTGCATCACGGTGCGTAGGCCTCTCACTATCGCGGCCTCTCTTGTTGCGGAGCACAGGCTCCAGAGGCGCAGGCTCAGTAGTTGTGGCTCACGGGTCCAGTTGCTCCGCGGCATGTGGGATCCTCCCAGACCCGGGCTCGAACCCGTGTCCCCTGCATTGGCAGGCAGATTCTCAACCACTGCGCCACCAGGGAAGCCCCTGTTCCGCTTTATTTTAAAGGAAGTACCCTTTTCAGGACTCCTAGGCCCCTCGGGTGTGCATCATTTTCCCTCCAGGATTCCTGAGTGCCTCCAGACCCCTGTGGGCCTGCTGAGCAACATCGAGGACCAAAGGTCGGTCCCTCGGAGGCCCTCTGTGTATGCCGAGTGATGGGCAACACCCTGCACGTTCCTTAAGGAGAGCTGCATTTCCAGAGCACTGGAACAGCCTCAGGACCACATTTCTAGCCAGTGCGACGTGCCATGGAAGTGTTCGTCATGGCCCCCGTCTGAGCTGCCATGAGAAAACACTCTGCTTAGGATTCTTCGAGGACCTCGTACCTGAAGTCACACTGCTCGAGGAGAAAGTCAGCATCCTACCATGATGTGGCGCTAACGGGATACTCAGCGTGAGCAGTTGCCTCGAGGTAAGGCCCTGAATTGCCATGCAGAAGCGGAGGCGTGCAGCAGTTTCCAGGAGGCCATAGCCGTTGCTCTGCATTATTTTAACGTCAGTACACTTTGCAGGACATCTAGGAGCCTCACGTGGGCACCCTATTCCCTGCAAGAACACTGAGTACCCTCAGGCCCCCAGGGGCCTGCTAAGCCACATCCAGGCCAGTAGCCTATCGGAACCACTCTGTGTATGCCGAGTGTAGGGCAACAGACTGCGCTCTTTCTTGGGACAGCTTGATTTCCCCAGCAGTCCCACAGGTCCACGAACACCGTTCTAGCAGGTCCAACGTGCCGTGCAGGTCTGGCTCATTGCCCTAGTCTGAGCTGCACTGAGAAAAACCCTCGGCTCCGCATTCCATCTGGGACTTCCTGCCTGAAGTCACCCTGCCTCTAGGAGAAAGTCGGCTTGCGTTCCGACTGCAACCAAAGCCCAGTTTCTTGTGTAACACTGCAGGCTTTTGAAGAGCCACGGGCCCGGAGGCCTAGCTGGGGCGTTCCATGGTTGACGCAGTTCGCTAGATGCGGAACGCTTTGCTTCGAGGAGTTGATTCAGGGAAGGAACCACTGGGTAACCTTTGTCTCTTTGGACTGGTTAGAAAGCACAGGGATATATGCTGCGTGTGCCCGTGGAAATGGGGGCCTGATGGAACTAGCCTTGCTTTCCCATTTTGAAAGCTCCATTCATGCTGCCTTGAAGCTACTTGAAATTGACTGCTGTTGACAGGCCACTAGCCACTGTAGGCATGGCTCTGGGAAGACAATGAGTTTTCTCTAGCTAAGCCGGGTGCTTCGATGGCCGGGGTGGAGCTCATCCTGCCACACTCTAGAGCTAAAGGGAAACTCAACGTGAGTACTGGCCTCGAGGTAAGTCCCTGAGTAACGGCGCCGAAAGGGCGGCATGCAGCTCTTTCCATGAGGTATTAGCCGCTGTTCTGCTTTATTTAATTTTATTTTTTTATTTTTTATTGTTTTTTTAAGATTGATTGATTGACTGCTATGTTGGGTCTTCGTTTCTGTGCTAGGGCTCTCTCCAGTTGCGGTAAGTGGGGGCCACTCTGCATCACGGTGCGTAGGCCTCTCACTATCGCGGCCTCTCTTGTTGCGGAGCACAGGCTCCAGAGGCGCAGGCTCAGTAGTTGTGGCTCACGGGTCCAGTTGCTCCGCGGCATGTGGGATCCTCCCAGACCCGGGCTCGAACCCGTGTCCCCTGCATTGGCAGGCAGATTCTCAACCACTGCGCCACCAGGGAAGCCCCTGTTCCGCTTTATTTTAAAGGAAGTACCCTTTTCAGGACTCCTAGGCCCCTCGGGTGTGCATCATTTTCCCTCCAGGATTCCTGAGTGCCTCCAGACCCCTGTGGGCCTGCTGAGCAACATCGAGGACCAAAGGTCGGTCCCTCGGAGGCCCTCTGTGTATGCCGAGTGATGGGCAACACCCTGCACGTTCCTTAAGGAGAGCTGCATTTCCAGAGCACTGGAACAGCCTCAGGACCACATTTCTAGCCAGCGCGACGTGCCATGGAAGTGTTCGTCATGGCCCCCGTCTGAGCTGCCATGAGAAAACACTCTGCTTAGGATTCTTCGAGGACCTCGTACCTGAAGTCACACTGCTCGAGGAGAAAGTCAGCATCCTACCATGATGTGGCGCTAACGGGATACTCAGCGTGAGCAGTTGCCTCGAGGTAAGGCCCTGAATTGCCATGCAGAAGCGGAGGCGTGCAGCAGTTTCCAGGAGGCCATAGCCGTTGCTCTGCATTATTTTAACGTCAGTACGCTTTGCAGGACATCTAGCAGCCTCACGTGGGCACCCTATTCCCTGCAAGAACACTGAGTACCCTCAGGCCCCCAGGGGCCTGCTAAGCCACATCCAGGCCAGTAGCCTATCGGAACCACTCTGTGTATGCCGAGTGTAGGGCAACAGACTGCGCTCTTTCTTGGGACAGCTTGATTTCCCCAGCAGTCCCACAGGTCCACGAACACCGTTCTAGCAGGTCCAACGTGCCGTGCAAGTCTGGCTCATTGCCCTAGTCTGAGCTGCACTGAGAAAAACCCTCGGCTCCGCATTCCATCTGGGACTTCCTGCCTGAAGTCACCCTGCCTCTAGGAGAAAGTCGGCTTGCGTTCCGACTGCAACCAAAGCCCAGTTTCTTGTGTAACACTGCAGGCTTTTGAAGAGCCACGGGCCCGGAGGCCTAGCTGGGGCGTTCCATGGTTGACGCAGTTCGCTAGATGCGGAACGCTTTGCTTCGAGGAGTTGATTCAGGGAAGGAACCACTGGGTAACCTTTGTCTCTTTGGACTGGTTAGAAAGCACAGGGATATATGCTGCGTGTGCCCGTGGAAATGGGGGCCTGATGGAACTAGCCTTGCTTTCCCATTTTGAAAGCTCCATTCATGCTGCCTTGAAGCTACTTGAAATTGACTGCTGTTGACAGGCCACTAGCCACTGTAGGCATGGCTCTGGGAAGACAATGAGTTTTCTCTAGCTAAGCCGGGTGCTTCGATGGCCGGGGTGGAGCTCATCCTGCCACACTCTAGAGCTAAAGGGAAACTCAACGTGAGTACTGGCCTCGAGGTAAGTCCCTGAGTAACGGCGCCGAAAGGGCGGCATGCAGCTCTTTCCATGAGGTATTAGCCGCTGTTCTGCTTTATTTAATTTTATTTTTTTATTTTTTATTGTTTTTTTAAGATTGATTGATTGACTGCTATGTTGGGTCTTCGTTTCTGTGCTAGGGCTCTCTCCAGTTGCGGTAAGTGGGGGCCACTCTGCATCACGGTGCGTAGGCCTCTCACTATCGCGGCCTCTCTTGTTGCGGAGCACAGGCTCCAGAGGCGCAGGCTCAGTAGTTGTGGCTCACGGGTCCAGTTGCTCCGCGGCATGTGGGATCCTCCCAGACCCGGGCTCGAACCCGTGTCCCCTGCATTGGCAGGCAGATTCTCAACCACTGCGCCACCAGGGAAGCCCCTGTTCCGCTTTATTTTAAAGGAAGTACCCTTTTCAGGACTCCTAGGCCCCTCGGGTGTGCATCATTTTCCCTCCAGGATTCCTGAGTGCCTCCAGACCCCTGTGGGCCTGCTGAGCAACATCGAGGACCAAAGGTCGGTCCCTCGGAGGCCCTCTGTGTATGCCGAGTGATGGGCAACACCCTGCACGTTCCTTAAGGAGAGCTGCATTTCCAGAGCACTGGAACAGCCTCAGGACCACATTTCTAGCCAGCGCGACGTGCCATGGAAGTGTTCGTCATGGCCCCCGTCTGAGCTGCCATGAGAAAACACTCTGCTTAGGATTCTTCGAGGACCTCGTACCTGAAGTCACACTGCTCGAGGAGAAAGTCAGCATCCTACCATGATGTGGCGCTAACGGGATACTCAGCGTGAGCAGTTGCCTCGAGGTAAGGCCCTGAATTGCCATGCAGAAGCGGAGGCGTGCAGCAGTTTCCAGGAGGCCATAGCCGTTGCTCTGCATTATTTTAACGTCAGTACGCTTTGCAGGACATCTAGCAGCCTCACGTGGGCACCCTATTCCCTGCAAGAACACTGAGTACCCTCAGGCCCCCAGGGGCCTGCTAAGCCACATCCAGGCCAGTAGCCTATCGGAACCACTCTGTGTATGCCGAGTGTAGGGCAACAGACTGCGCTCTTTCTTGGGACAGCTTGATTTCCCCAGCAGTCCCACAGGTCCACGAACACCGTTCTAGCAGGTCCAACGTGCCGTGCAAGTCTGGCTCATTGCCCTAGTCTGAGCTGCACTGAGAAAAACCCTCGGCTCCGCATTCCATCTGGGACTTCCTGCCTGAAGTCACCCTGCCTCTAGGAGAAAGTCGGCTTGCGTTCCGACTGCAACCAAAGCCCAGTTTCTTGTGTAACACTGCAGGCTTTTGAAGAGCCACGGGCCCGGAGGCCTAGCTGGGGCGTTCCATGGTTGACGCAGTTCGCTAGATGCGGAACGCTTTGCTTCGAGGAGTTGATTCAGGGAAGGAACCACTGGGTAACCTTTGTCTCTTTGGACTGGTTAGAAAGCACAGGGATATATGCTGCGTGTGCCCGTGGAAATGGGGGCCTGATGGAACTAGCCTTGCTTTCCCATTTTGAAAGCTCCATTCATGCTGCCTTGAAGCTACTTGAAATTGACTGCTGTTGACAGGCCACTAGCCACTGTAGGCATGGCTCTGGGAAGACAATGAGTTTTCTCTAGCTAAGCCGGGTGCTTCGATGGCCGGGGTGGAGCTCATCCTGCCACACTCTAGAGCTAAAGGGAAACTCAACGTGAGTACTGGCCTCGAGGTAAGTCCCTGAGTAACGGCGCCGAAAGGGCGGCATGCAGCTCTTTCCATGAGGTATTAGCCGCTGTTCTGCTTTATTTAATTTTATTTTTTTATTTTTTATTGTTTTTTTAAGATTGATTGATTGACTGCTATGTTGGGTCTTCGTTTCTGTGCTAGGGCTCTCTCCAGTTGCGGTAAGTGGGGGCCACTCTGCATCACGGTGCGTAGGCCTCTCACTATCGCGGCCTCTCTTGTTGCGGAGCACAGGCTCCAGAGGCGCAGGCTCAGTAGTTGTGGCTCACGGGTCCAGTTGCTCCGCGGCATGTGGGATCCTCCCAGACCCGGGCTCGAACCCGTGTCCCCTGCATTGGCAGGCAGATTCTCAACCACTGCGCCACCAGGGAAGCCCCTGTTCCGCTTTATTTTAAAGGAAGTACCCTTTTCAGGACTCCTAGGCCCCTCGGGTGTGCATCATTTTCCCTCCAGGATTCCTGAGTGCCTCCAGACCCCTGTGGGCCTGCTGAGCAACATCGAGGACCAAAGGTCGGTCCCTCGGAGGCCCTCTGTGTATGCCGAGTGATGGGCAACACCCTGCACGTTCCTTAAGGAGAGCTGCATTTCCAGAGCACTGGAACAGCCTCAGGACCACATTTCTAGCCAGTGCGACGTGCCATGGAAGTGTTCGTCATGGCCCCCGTCTGAGCTGCCATGAGAAAACACTCTGCTTAGGATTCTTCGAGGACCTCGTACCTGAAGTCACACTGCTCGAGGAGAAAGTCAGCATCCTACCATGATGTGGCGCTAACGGGATACTCAGCGTGAGCAGTTGCCTCGAGGTAAGGCCCTGAATTGCCATGCAGAAGCGGAGGCGTGCAGCAGTTTCCAGGAGGCCATAGCCGTTGCTCTGCATTATTTTAACGTCAGTACGCTTTGCAGGACATCTAGCAGCCTCACGTGGGCACCCTATTCCCTGCAAGAACACTGAGTACCCTCAGGCCCCCAGGGGCCTGCTAAGCCACATCCAGGCCAGTAGCCTATCGGAACCACTCTGTGTATGCCGAGTGTAGGGCAACAGACTGCGCTCTTTCTTGGGACAGCTTGATTTCCCCAGCAGTCCCACAGGTCCACGAACACCGTTCTAGCAGGTCCAACGTGCCGTGCAAGTCTGGCTCATTGCCCTAGTCTGAGCTGCACTGAGAAAAACCCTCGGCTCCGCATTCCATCTGGGACTTCCTGCCTGAAGTCACCCTGCCTCTAGGAGAAAGTCGGCTTGCGTTCCGACTGCAACCAAAGCCCAGTTTCTTGTGTAACACTGCAGGCTTTTGAAGAGCCACGGGCCCGGAGGCCTAGCTGGGGCGTTCCATGGTTGACGCAGTTCGCTAGATGCGGAACGCTTTGCTTCGAGGAGTTGATTCAGGGAAGGAACCACTGGGTAACCTTTGTCTCTTTGGACTGGTTAGAAAGCACAGGGATATATGCTGCGTGTGCCCGTGGAAATGGGGGCCTGATGGAACTAGCCTTGCTTTCCCATTTTGAAAGCTCCATTCATGCTGCCTTGAAGCTACTTGAAATTGACTGCTGTTGACAGGCCACTAGCCACTGTAGGCATGGCTCTGGGAAGACAATGAGTTTTCTCTAGCTAAGCCGGGTGCTTCGATGGCCGGGGTGGAGCTCATCCTGCCACACTCTAGAGCTAAAGGGAAACTCAACGTGAGTACTGGCCTCGAGGTAAGTCCCTGAGTAACGGCGCCGAAAGGGCGGCATGCAGCTCTTTCCATGGGGTATTAGCCGCTGTTCTGCTTTATTTTATTTTATTTTTTTATTTTTTATTGTTTTTTTAAGATTGATTGATTGATTGATTGACTGCTATGTTGGGTCTTCGTTTCTGTGCTAGGGCTCTCTCCAGTTGCGGTAAGTGGGGGCCACTCTGCATCACGGTGCGTAGGCCTCTCACTATCGCGGCCTCTCTTGTTGCGGAGCACAGGCTCCAGAGGCGCAGGCTCAGTAGTTGTGGCTCACGGGTCCAGTTGCTCCGCGGCATGTGGGATCCTCCCAGACCCGGGCTCGAACCCGTGTCCCCTGCATTGGCAGGCAGATTCTCAACCACTGCGCCACCAGGGAAGCCCCTGTTCCGCTTTATTTTAAAGGAAGTACCCTTTTCAGGACTCCTAGGCCCCTCGGGTGTGCATCATTTTCCCTCCAGGATTCCTGAGTGCCTCCAGACCCCTGTGGGCCTGCTGAGCAACATCGAGGACCAAAGGTCGGTCCCTCGGAGGCCCTCTGTGTATGCCGAGTGATGGGCAACACCCTGCACGTTCCTTAAGGAGAGCTGCATTTCCAGAGCACTGGAACAGCCTCAGGACCACATTTCTAGCCAGCGCGACGTGCCATGGAAGTGTTCGTCATGGCCCCCGTCTGAGCTGCCATGAGAAAACACTCTGCTTAGGATTCTTCGAGGACCTCGTACCTGAAGTCACACTGCTCGAGGAGAAAGTCAGCATCCTACCATGATGTGGCGCTAACGGGATACTCAGCGTGAGCAGTTGCCTCGAGGTAAGGCCCTGAATTGCCATGCAGAAGCGGAGGCGTGCAGCAGTTTCCAGGAGGCCATAGCCGTTGCTCTGCATTATTTTAACGTCAGTACGCTTTGCAGGACATCTAGGAGCCTCACGTGGGCACCCTATTCCCTGCAAGAACACTGAGTACCCTCAGGCCCCCAGGGGCCTGCTAAGCCACATCCAGGCCAGTAGCCTATCGGAACCACTCTGTGTATGCCGAGTGTAGGGCAACAGACTGCGCTCTTTCTTGGGACAGCTTGATTTCCCCAGCAGTCCCACAGGTCCACGAACACCGTTCTAGCAGGTCCAACGTGCCGTGCAAGTCTGGCTCATTGCCCTAGTCTGAGCTGCACTGAGAAAAACCCTCGGCTCCGCATTCCATCTGGGACTTCCTGCCTGAAGTCACCCTGCCTCTAGGAGAAAGTCGGCTTGCGTTCCGACTGCAACCAAAGCCCAGTTTCTTGTGTAACACTGCAGGCTTTTGAAGAGCCACGGGCCCGGAGGCCTAGCTGGGGCGTTCCATGGTTGACGCAGTTCGCTAGATGCGGAACGCTTTGCTTCGAGGAGTTGATTCAGGGAAGGAACCACTGGGTAACCTTTGTCTCTTTGGACTGGTTAGAAAGCACAGGGATATATGCTGCGTGTGCCCGTGGAAATGGGGGCCTGATGGAACTAGCCTTGCTTTCCCATTTTGAAAGCTCCATTCATGCTGCCTTGAAGCTACTTGAAATTGACTGCTGTTGACAGGCCACTAGCCACTGTAGGCATGGCTCTGGGAAGACAATGAGTTTTCTCTAGCTAAGCCGGGTGCTTCGATGGCCGGGGTGGAGCTCATCCTGCCACACTCTAGAGCTAAAGGGAAACTCAACGTGAGTACTGGCCTCGAGGTAAGTCCCTGAGTAACGGCGCCGAAAGGGCGGCATGCAGCTCTTTCCATGAGGTATTAGCCGCTGTTCTGCTTTATTTAATTTTATTTTTTTATTTTTTATTGTTTTTTTAAGATTGATTGATTGACTGCTATGTTGGGTCTTCGTTTCTGTGCTAGGGCTCTCTCCAGTTGCGGTAAGTGGGGGCCACTCTGCATCACGGTGCGTAGGCCTCTCACTATCGCGGCCTCTCTTGTTGCGGAGCACAGGCTCCAGAGGCGCAGGCTCAGTAGTTGTGGCTCACGGGTCCAGTTGCTCCGCGGCATGTGGGATCCTCCCAGACCCGGGCTCGAACCCGTGTCCCCTGCATTGGCAGGCAGATTCTCAACCACTGCGCCACCAGGGAAGCCCCTGTTCCGCTTTATTTTAAAGGAAGTACCCTTTTCAGGACTCCTAGGCCCCTCGGGTGTGCATCATTTTCCCTCCAGGATTCCTGAGTGCCTCCAGACCCCTGTGGGCCTGCTGAGCAACATCGAGGACCAAAGGTCGGTCCCTCGGAGGCCCTCTGTGTATGCCGAGTGATGGGCAACACCCTGCACGTTCCTTAAGGAGAGCTGCATTTCCAGAGCACTGGAACAGCCTCAGGACCACATTTCTAGCCAGCGCGACGTGCCATGGAAGTGTTCGTCATGGCCCCCGTCTGAGCTGCCATGAGAAAACACTCTGCTTAGGATTCTTCGAGGACCTCGTACCTGAAGTCACACTGCTCGAGGAGAAAGTCAGCATCCTACCATGATGTGGCGCTAACGGGATACTCAGCGTGAGCAGTTGCCTCGAGGTAAGGCCCTGAATTGCCATGCAGAAGCGGAGGCGTGCAGCAGTTTCCAGGAGGCCATAGCCGTTGCTCTGCATTATTTTAACGTCAGTACGCTTTGCAGGACATCTAGCAGCCTCACGTGGGCACCCTATTCCCTGCAAGAACACTGAGTACCCTCAGGCCCCCAGGGGCCTGCTAAGCCACATCCAGGCCAGTAGCCTATCGGAACCACTCTGTGTATGCCGAGTGTAGGGCAACAGACTGCGCTCTTTCTTGGGACAGCTTGATTTCCCCAGCAGTCCCACAGGTCCACGAACACCGTTCTAGCAGGTCCAACGTGCCGTGCAAGTCTGGCTCATTGCCCTAGTCTGAGCTGCACTGAGAAAAACCCTCGGCTCCGCATTCCATCTGGGACTTCCTGCCTGAAGTCACCCTGCCTCTAGGAGAAAGTCGGCTTGCGTTCCGACTGCAACCAAAGCCCAGTTTCTTGTGTAACACTGCAGGCTTTTGAAGAGCCACGGGCCCGGAGGCCTAGCTGGGGCGTTCCATGGTTGACGCAGTTCGCTAGATGCGGAACGCTTTGCTTCGAGGAGTTGATTCAGGGAAGGAACCACTGGGTAACCTTTGTCTCTTTGGACTGGTTAGAAAGCACAGGGATATATGCTGCGTGTGCCCGTGGAAATGGGGGCCTGATGGAACTAGCCTTGCTTTCCCATTTTGAAAGCTCCATTCATGCTGCCTTGAAGCTACTTGAAATTGACTGCTGTTGACAGGCCACTAGCCACTGTAGGCATGGCTCTGGGAAGACAATGAGTTTTCTCTAGCTAAGCCGGGTGCTTCGATGGCCGGGGTGGAGCTCATCCTGCCACACTCTAGAGCTAAAGGGAAACTCAACGTGAGTACTGGCCTCGAGGTAAGTCCCTGAGTAACGGCGCCGAAAGGGCGGCATGCAGCTCTTTCCATGAGGTATTAGCCGCTGTTCTGCTTTATTTAATTTTATTTTTTTATTTTTTATTGTTTTTTTAAGATTGATTGATTGACTGCTATGTTGGGTCTTCGTTTCTGTGCTAGGGCTCTCTCCAGTTGCGGTAAGTGGGGGCCACTCTGCATCACGGTGCGTAGGCCTCTCACTATCGCGGCCTCTCTTGTTGCGGAGCACAGGCTCCAGAGGCGCAGGCTCAGTAGTTGTGGCTCACGGGTCCAGTTGCTCCGCGGCATGTGGGATCCTCCCAGACCCGGGCTCGAACCCGTGTCCCCTGCATTGGCAGGCAGATTCTCAACCACTGCGCCACCAGGGAAGCCCCTGTTCCGCTTTATTTTAAAGGAAGTACCCTTTTCAGGACTCCTAGGCCCCTCGGGTGTGCATCATTTTCCCTCCAGGATTCCTGAGTGCCTCCAGACCCCTGTGGGCCTGCTGAGCAACATCGAGGACCAAAGGTCGGTCCCTCGGAGGCCCTCTGTGTATGCCGAGTGATGGGCAACACCCTGCACGTTCCTTAAGGAGAGCTGCATTTCCAGAGCACTGGAACAGCCTCAGGACCACATTTCTAGCCAGTGCGACGTGCCATGGAAGTGTTCGTCATGGCCCCCGTCTGAGCTGCCATGAGAAAACACTCTGCTTAGGATTCTTCGAGGACCTCGTACCTGAAGTCACACTGCTCGAGGAGAAAGTCAGCATCCTACCATGATGTGGCGCTAACGGGATACTCAGCGTGAGCAGTTGCCTCGAGGTAAGGCCCTGAATTGCCATGCAGAAGCGGAGGCGTGCAGCAGTTTCCAGGAGGCCATAGCCGTTGCTCTGCATTATTTTAACGTCAGTACGCTTTGCAGGACATCTAGCAGCCTCACGTGGGCACCCTATTCCCTGCAAGAACACTGAGTACCCTCAGGCCCCCAGGGGCCTGCTAAGCCACATCCAGGCCAGTAGCCTATCGGAACCACTCTGTGTATGCCGAGTGTAGGGCAACAGACTGCGCTCTTTCTTGGGACAGCTTGATTTCCCCAGCAGTCCCACAGGTCCACGAACACCGTTCTAGCAGGTCCAACGTGCCGTGCAAGTCTGGCTCATTGCCCTAGTCTGAGCTGCACTGAGAAAAACCCTCGGCTCCGCATTCCATCTGGGACTTCCTGCCTGAAGTCACCCTGCCTCTAGGAGAAAGTCGGCTTGCGTTCCGACTGCAACCAAAGCCCAGTTTCTTGTGTAACACTGCAGGCTTTTGAAGAGCCACGGGCCCGGAGGCCTAGCTGGGGCGTTCCATGGTTGACGCAGTTCGCTAGATGCGGAACGCTTTGCTTCGAGGAGTTGATTCAGGGAAGGAACCACTGGGTAACCTTTGTCTCTTTGGACTGGTTAGAAAGCACAGGGATATATGCTGCGTGTGCCCGTGGAAATGGGGGCCTGATGGAACTAGCCTTGCTTTCCCATTTTGAAAGCTCCATTCATGCTGCCTTGAAGCTACTTGAAATTGACTGCTGTTGACAGGCCACTAGCCACTGTAGGCATGGCTCTGGGAAGACAATGAGTTTTCTCTAGCTAAGCCGGGTGCTTCGATGGCCGGGGTGGAGCTCATCCTGCCACACTCTAGAGCTAAAGGGAAACTCAACGTGAGTACTGGCCTCGAGGTAAGTCCCTGAGTAACGGCGCCGAAAGGGCGGCATGCAGCTCTTTCCATGGGGTATTAGCCGCTGTTCTGCTTTATTTTATTTTATTTTTTTATTTTTTATTGTTTTTTTAAGATTGATTGATTGATTGATTGACTGCTATGTTGGGTCTTCGTTTCTGTGCTAGGGCTCTCTCCAGTTGCGGTAAGTGGGGGCCACTCTGCATCACGGTGCGTAGGCCTCTCACTATCGCGGCCTCTCTTGTTGCGGAGCACAGGCTCCAGAGGCGCAGGCTCAGTAGTTGTGGCTCACGGGTCCAGTTGCTCCGCGGCATGTGGGATCCTCCCAGACCCGGGCTCGAACCCGTGTCCCCTGCATTGGCAGGCAGATTCTCAACCACTGCGCCACCAGGGAAGCCCCTGTTCCGCTTTATTTTAAAGGAAGTACCCTTTTCAGGACTCCTAGGCCCCTCGGGTGTGCATCATTTTCCCTCCAGGATTCCTGAGTGCCTCCAGACCCCTGTGGGCCTGCTGAGCAACATCGAGGACCAAAGGTCGGTCCCTCGGAGGCCCTCTGTGTATGCCGAGTGATGGGCAACACCCTGCACGTTCCTTAAGGAGAGCTGCATTTCCAGAGCACTGGAACAGCCTCAGGACCACATTTCTAGCCAGTGCGACGTGCCATGGAAGTGTTCGTCATGGCCCCCGTCTGAGCTGCCATGAGAAAACACTCTGCTTAGGATTCTTCGAGGACCTCGTACCTGAAGTCACACTGCTCGAGGAGAAAGTCAGCATCCTACCATGATGTGGCGCTAACGGGATACTCAGCGTGAGCAGTTGCCTCGAGGTAAGGCCCTGAATTGCCATGCAGAAGCGGAGGCGTGCAGCAGTTTCCAGGAGGCCATAGCCGTTGCTCTGCATTATTTTAACGTCAGTACGCTTTGCAGGACATCTAGCAGCCTCACGTGGGCACCCTATTCCCTGCAAGAACACTGAGTACCCTCAGGCCCCCAGGGGCCTGCTAAGCCACATCCAGGCCAGTAGCCTATCGGAACCACTCTGTGTATGCCGAGTGTAGGGCAACAGACTGCGCTCTTTCTTGGGACAGCTTGATTTCCCCAGCAGTCCCACAGGTCCACGAACACCGTTCTAGCAGGTCCAACGTGCCGTGCAAGTCTGGCTCATTGCCCTAGTCTGAGCTGCACTGAGAAAAACCCTCGGCTCCGCATTCCATCTGGGACTTCCTGCCTGAAGTCACCCTGCCTCTAGGAGAAAGTCGGCTTGCGTTCCGACTGCAACCAAAGCCCAGTTTCTTGTGTAACACTGCAGGCTTTTGAAGAGCCACGGGCCCGGAGGCCTAGCTGGGGCGTTCCATGGTTGACGCAGTTCGCTAGATGCGGAACGCTTTGCTTCGAGGAGTTGATTCAGGGAAGGAACCACTGGGTAACCTTTGTCTCTTTGGACTGGTTAGAAAGCACAGGGATATATGCTGCGTGTGCCCGTGGAAATGGGGGCCTGATGGAACTAGCCTTGCTTTCCCATTTTGAAAGCTCCATTCATGCTGCCTTGAAGCTACTTGAAATTGACTGCTGTTGACAGGCCACTAGCCACTGTAGGCATGGCTCTGGGAAGACAATGAGTTTTCTCTAGCTAAGCCGGGTGCTTCGATGGCCGGGGTGGAGCTCATCCTGCCACACTCTAGAGCTAAAGGGAAACTCAACGTGAGTACTGGCCTCGAGGTAAGTCCCTGAGTAACGGCGCCGAAAGGGCGGCATGCAGCTCTTTCCATGAGGTATTAGCCGCTGTTCTGCTTTATTTTATTTTATTTTTTTATTTTTTATTGTTTTTTTAAGATTGATTGATTGATTGATTGACTGCTATGTTGGGTCTTCGTTTCTGTGCTAGGGCTCTCTCCAGTTGCGGTAAGTGGGGGCCACTCTGCATCACGGTGCGTAGGCCTCTCACTATCGCGGCCTCTCTTGTTGCGGAGCACAGGCTCCAGAGGCGCAGGCTCAGTAGTTGTGGCTCACGGGTCCAGTTGCTCCGCGGCATGTGGGATCCTCCCAGACCCGGGCTCGAACCCGTGTCCCCTGCATTGGCAGGCAGATTCTCAACCACTGCGCCACCAGGGAAGCCCCTGTTCCGCTTTATTTTAAAGGAAGTACCCTTTTCAGGACTCCTAGGCCCCTCGGGTGTGCATCATTTTCCCTCCAGGATTCCTGAGTGCCTCCAGACCCCTGTGGGCCTGCTGAGCAACATCGAGGACCAAAGGTCGGTCCCTCGGAGGCCCTCTGTGTATGCCGAGTGATGGGCAACACCCTGCACGTTCCTTAAGGAGAGCTGCATTTCCAGAGCACTGGAACAGCCTCAGGACCACATTTCTAGCCAGTGCGACGTGCCATGGAAGTGTTCGTCATGGCCCCCGTCTGAGCTGCCATGAGAAAACACTCTGCTTAGGATTCTTCGAGGACCTCGTACCTGAAGTCACACTGCTCGAGGAGAAAGTCAGCATCCTACCATGATGTGGCGCTAACGGGATACTCAGCGTGAGCAGTTGCCTCGAGGTAAGGCCCTGAATTGCCATGCAGAAGCGGAGGCGTGCAGCAGTTTCCAGGAGGCCATAGCCGTTGCTCTGCATTATTTTAACGTCAGTACGCTTTGCAGGACATCTAGCAGCCTCACGTGGGCACCCTATTCCCTGCAAGAACACTGAGTACCCTCAGGCCCCCAGGGGCCTGCTAAGCCACATCCAGGCCAGTAGCCTATCGGAACCACTCTGTGTATGCCGAGTGTAGGGCAACAGACTGCGCTCTTTCTTGGGACAGCTTGATTTCCCCAGCAGTCCCACAGGTCCACGAACACCGTTCTAGCAGGTCCAACGTGCCGTGCAAGTCTGGCTCATTGCCCTAGTCTGAGCTGCACTGAGAAAAACCCTCGGCTCCGCATTCCATCTGGGACTTCCTGCCTGAAGTCACCCTGCCTCTAGGAGAAAGTCGGCTTGCGTTCCGACTGCAACCAAAGCCCAGTTTCTTGTGTAACACTGCAGGCTTTTGAAGAGCCACGGGCCCGGAGGCCTAGCTGGGGCGTTCCATGGTTGACGCAGTTCGCTAGATGCGGAACGCTTTGCTTCGAGGAGTTGATTCAGGGAAGGAACCACTGGGTAACCTTTGTCTCTTTGGACTGGTTAGAAAGCACAGGGATATATGCTGCGTGTGCCCGTGGAAATGGGGGCCTGATGGAACTAGCCTTGCTTTCCCATTTTGAAAGCTCCATTCATGCTGCCTTGAAGCTACTTGAAATTGACTGCTGTTGACAGGCCACTAGCCACTGTAGGCATGGCTCTGGGAAGACAATGAGTTTTCTCTAGCTAAGCCGGGTGCTTCGATGGCCGGGGTGGAGCTCATCCTGCCACACTCTAGAGCTAAAGGGAAACTCAACGTGAGTACTGGCCTCGAGGTAAGTCCCTGAGTAACGGCGCCGAAAGGGCGGCATGCAGCTCTTTCCATGAGGTATTAGCCGCTGTTCTGCTTTATTTTATTTTATTTTTTTATTTTTTATTGTTTTTTTAAGATTGATTGATTGATTGATTGACTGCTATGTTGGGTCTTCGTTTCTGTGCTAGGGCTCTCTCCAGTTGCGGTAAGTGGGGGCCACTCTGCATCACGGTGCGTAGGCCTCTCACTATCGCGGCCTCTCTTGTTGCGGAGCACAGGCTCCAGAGGCGCAGGCTCAGTAGTTGTGGCTCACGGGTCCAGTTGCTCCGCGGCATGTGGGATCCTCCCAGACCCGGGCTCGAACCCGTGTCCCCTGCATTGGCAGGCAGATTCTCAACCACTGCGCCACCAGGGAAGCCCCTGTTCCGCTTTATTTTAAAGGAAGTACCCTTTTCAGGACTCCTAGGCCCCTCGGGTGTGCATCATTTTCCCTCCAGGATTCCTGAGTGCCTCCAGACCCCTGTGGGCCTGCTGAGCAACATCGAGGACCAAAGGTCGGTCCCTCGGAGGCCCTCTGTGTATGCCGAGTGATGGGCAACACCCTGCACGTTCCTTAAGGAGAGCTGCATTTCCAGAGCACTGGAACAGCCTCAGGACCACATTTCTAGCCAGTGCGACGTGCCATGGAAGTGTTCGTCATGGCCCCCGTCTGAGCTGCCATGAGAAAACACTCTGCTTAGGATTCTTCGAGGACCTCGTACCTGAAGTCACACTGCTCGAGGAGAAAGTCAGCATCCTACCATGATGTGGCGCTAACGGGATACTCAGCGTGAGCAGTTGCCTCGAGGTAAGGCCCTGAATTGCCATGCAGAAGCGGAGGCGTGCAGCAGTTTCCAGGAGGCCATAGCCGTTGCTCTGCATTATTTTAACGTCAGTACGCTTTGCAGGACATCTAGCAGCCTCACGTGGGCACCCTATTCCCTGCAAGAACACTGAGTACCCTCAGGCCCCCAGGGGCCTGCTAAGCCACATCCAGGCCAGTAGCCTATCGGAACCACTCTGTGTATGCCGAGTGTAGGGCAACAGACTGCGCTCTTTCTTGGGACAGCTTGATTTCCCCAGCAGTCCCACAGGTCCACGAACACCGTTCTAGCAGGTCCAACGTGCCGTGCAAGTCTGGCTCATTGCCCTAGTCTGAGCTGCACTGAGAAAAACCCTCGGCTCCGCATTCCATCTGGGACTTCCTGCCTGAAGTCACCCTGCCTCTAGGAGAAAGTCGGCTTGCGTTCCGACTGCAACCAAAGCCCAGTTTCTTGTGTAACACTGCAGGCTTTTGAAGAGCCACGGGCCCGGAGGCCTAGCTGGGGCGTTCCATGGTTGACGCAGTTCGCTAGATGCGGAACGCTTTGCTTCGAGGAGTTGATTCAGGGAAGGAACCACTGGGTAACCTTTGTCTCTTTGGACTGGTTAGAAAGCACAGGGATATATGCTGCGTGTGCCCGTGGAAATGGGGGCCTGATGGAACTAGCCTTGCTTTCCCATTTTGAAAGCTCCATTCATGCTGCCTTGAAGCTACTTGAAATTGACTGCTGTTGACAGGCCACTAGCCACTGTAGGCATGGCTCTGGGAAGACAATGAGTTTTCTCTAGCTAAGCCGGGTGCTTCGATGGCCGGGGTGGAGCTCATCCTGCCACACTCTAGAGCTAAAGGGAAACTCAACGTGAGTACTGGCCTCGAGGTAAGTCCCTGAGTAACGGCGCCGAAAGGGCGGCATGCAGCTCTTTCCATGAGGTATTAGCCGCTGTTCTGCTTTATTTTATTTTATTTTTTTATTTTTTATTGTTTTTTTAAGATTGATTGATTGATTGATTGACTGCTATGTTGGGTCTTCGTTTCTGTGCTAGGGCTCTCTCCAGTTGCGGTAAGTGGGGGCCACTCTGCATCACGGTGCGTAGGCCTCTCACTATCGCGGCCTCTCTTGTTGCGGAGCACAGGCTCCAGAGGCGCAGGCTCAGTAGTTGTGGCTCACGGGTCCAGTTGCTCCGCGGCATGTGGGATCCTCCCAGACCCGGGCTCGAACCCGTGTCCCCTGCATTGGCAGGCAGATTCTCAACCACTGCGCCACCAGGGAAGCCCCTGTTCCGCTTTATTTTAAAGGAAGTACCCTTTTCAGGACTCCTAGGCCCCTCGGGTGTGCATCATTTTCCCTCCAGGATTCCTGAGTGCCTCCAGACCCCTGTGGGCCTGCTGAGCAACATCGAGGACCAAAGGTCGGTCCCTCGGAGGCCCTCTGTGTATGCCGAGTGATGGGCAACACCCTGCACGTTCCTTAAGGAGAGCTGCATTTCCAGAGCACTGGAACAGCCTCAGGACCACATTTCTAGCCAGTGCGACGTGCCATGGAAGTGTTCGTCATGGCCCCCGTCTGAGCTGCCATGAGAAAACACTCTGCTTAGGATTCTTCGAGGACCTCGTACCTGAAGTCACACTGCTCGAGGAGAAAGTCAGCATCCTACCATGATGTGGCGCTAACGGGATACTCAGCGTGAGCAGTTGCCTCGAGGTAAGGCCCTGAATTGCCATGCAGAAGCGGAGGCGTGCAGCAGTTTCCAGGAGGCCATAGCCGTTGCTCTGCATTATTTTAACGTCAGTACGCTTTGCAGGACATCTAGCAGCCTCACGTGGGCACCCTATTCCCTGCAAGAACACTGAGTACCCTCAGGCCCCCAGGGGCCTGCTAAGCCACATCCAGGCCAGTAGCCTATCGGAACCACTCTGTGTATGCCGAGTGTAGGGCAACAGACTGCGCTCTTTCTTGGGACAGCTTGATTTCCCCAGCAGTCCCACAGGTCCACGAACACCGTTCTAGCAGGTCCAACGTGCCGTGCAAGTCTGGCTCATTGCCCTAGTCTGAGCTGCACTGAGAAAAACCCTCGGCTCCGCATTCCATCTGGGACTTCCTGCCTGAAGTCACCCTGCCTCTAGGAGAAAGTCGGCTTGCGTTCCGACTGCAACCAAAGCCCAGTTTCTTGTGTAACACTGCAGGCTTTTGAAGAGCCACGGGCCCGGAGGCCTAGCTGGGGCGTTCCATGGTTGACGCAGTTCGCTAGATGCGGAACGCTTTGCTTCGAGGAGTTGATTCAGGGAAGGAACCACTGGGTAACCTTTGTCTCTTTGGACTGGTTAGAAAGCACAGGGATATATGCTGCGTGTGCCCGTGGAAATGGGGGCCTGATGGAACTAGCCTTGCTTTCCCATTTTGAAAGCTCCATTCATGCTGCCTTGAAGCTACTTGAAATTGACTGCTGTTGACAGGCCACTAGCCACTGTAGGCATGGCTCTGGGAAGACAATGAGTTTTCTCTAGCTAAGCCGGGTGCTTCGATGGCCGGGGTGGAGCTCATCCTGCCACACTCTAGAGCTAAAGGGAAACTCAACGTGAGTACTGGCCTCGAGGTAAGTCCCTGAGTAACGGCGCCGAAAGGGCGGCATGCAGCTCTTTCCATGGGGTATTAGCCGCTGTTCTGCTTTATTTTATTTTATTTTTTTATTTTTTATTGTTTTTTTAAGATTGATTGATTGATTGATTGACTGCTATGTTGGGTCTTCGTTTCTGTGCTAGGGCTCTCTCCAGTTGCGGTAAGTGGGGGCCACTCTGCATCACGGTGCGTAGGCCTCTCACTATCGCGGCCTCTCTTGTTGCGGAGCACAGGCTCCAGAGGCGCAGGCTCAGTAGTTGTGGCTCACGGGTCCAGTTGCTCCGCGGCATGTGGGATCCTCCCAGACCCGGGCTCGAACCCGTGTCCCCTGCATTGGCAGGCAGATTCTCAACCACTGCGCCACCAGGGAAGCCCCTGTTCCGCTTTATTTTAAAGGAAGTACCCTTTTCAGGACTCCTAGGCCCCTCGGGTGTGCATCATTTTCCCTCCAGGATTCCTGAGTGCCTCCAGACCCCTGTGGGCCTGCTGAGCAACATCGAGGACCAAAGGTCGGTCCCTCGGAGGCCCTCTGTGTATGCCGAGTGATGGGCAACACCCTGCACGTTCCTTAAGGAGAGCTGCATTTCCAGAGCACTGGAACAGCCTCAGGACCACATTTCTAGCCAGTGCGACGTGCCATGGAAGTGTTCGTCATGGCCCCCGTCTGAGCTGCCATGAGAAAACACTCTGCTTAGGATTCTTCGAGGACCTCGTACCTGAAGTCACACTGCTCGAGGAGAAAGTCAGCATCCTACCATGATGTGGCGCTAACGGGATACTCAGCGTGAGCAGTTGCCTCGAGGTAAGGCCCTGAATTGCCATGCAGAAGCGGAGGCGTGCAGCAGTTTCCAGGAGGCCATAGCCGTTGCTCTGCATTATTTTAACGTCAGTACGCTTTGCAGGACATCTAGCAGCCTCACGTGGGCACCCTATTCCCTGCAAGAACACTGAGTACCCTCAGGCCCCCAGGGGCCTGCTAAGCCACATCCAGGCCAGTAGCCTATCGGAACCACTCTGTGTATGCCGAGTGTAGGGCAACAGACTGCGCTCTTTCTTGGGACAGCTTGATTTCCCCAGCAGTCCCACAGGTCCACGAACACCGTTCTAGCAGGTCCAACGTGCCGTGCAGGTCTGGCTCATTGCCCTAGTCTGAGCTGCACTGAGAAAAACCCTCGGCTCCGCATTCCATCTGGGACTTCCTGCCTGAAGTCACCCTGCCTCTAGGAGAAAGTCGGCTTGCGTTCCGACTGCAACCAAAGCCCAGTTTCTTGTGTAACACTGCAGGCTTTTGAAGAGCCACGGGCCCGGAGGCCTAGCTGGGGCGTTCCATGGTTGACGCAGTTCGCTAGATGCGGAACGCTTTGCTTCGAGGAGTTGATTCAGGGAAGGAACCACTGGGTAACCTTTGTCTCTTTGGACTGGTTAGAAAGCACAGGGATATATGCTGCGTGTGCCCGTGGAAATGGGGGCCTGATGGAACTAGCCTTGCTTTCCCATTTTGAAAGCTCCATTCATGCTGCCTTGAAGCTACTTGAAATTGACTGCTGTTGACAGGCCACTAGCCACTGTAGGCATGGCTCTGGGAAGACAATGAGTTTTCTCTAGCTAAGCCGGGTGCTTCGATGGCCGGGGTGGAGCTCATCCTGCCACACTCTAGAGCTAAAGGGAAACTCAACGTGAGTACTGGCCTCGAGGTAAGTCCCTGAGTAACGGCGCCGAAAGGGCGGCATGCAGCTCTTTCCATGAGGTATTAGCCGCTGTTCTGCTTTATTTTATTTTATTTTTTTATTTTTTATTGTTTTTTTAAGATTGATTGATTGATTGATTGACTGCTATGTTGGGTCTTCGTTTCTGTGCTAGGGCTCTCTCCAGTTGCGGTAAGTGGGGGCCACTCTGCATCACGGTGCGTAGGCCTCTCACTATCGCGGCCTCTCTTGTTGCGGAGCACAGGCTCCAGAGGCGCAGGCTCAGTAGTTGTGGCTCACGGGTCCAGTTGCTCCGCGGCATGTGGGATCCTCCCAGACCCGGGCTCGAACCCGTGTCCCCTGCATTGGCAGGCAGATTCTCAACCACTGCGCCACCAGGGAAGCCCCTGTTCCGCTTTATTTTAAAGGAAGTACCCTTTTCAGGACTCCTAGGCCCCTCGGGTGTGCATCATTTTCCCTCCAGGATTCCTGAGTGCCTCCAGACCCCTGTGGGCCTGCTGAGCAACATCGAGGACCAAAGGTCGGTCCCTCGGAGGCCCTCTGTGTATGCCGAGTGATGGGCAACACCCTGCACGTTCCTTAAGGAGAGCTGCATTTCCAGAGCACTGGAACAGCCTCAGGACCACATTTCTAGCCAGTGCGACGTGCCATGGAAGTGTTCGTCATGGCCCCCGTCTGAGCTGCCATGAGAAAACACTCTGCTTAGGATTCTTCGAGGACCTCGTACCTGAAGTCACACTGCTCGAGGAGAAAGTCAGCATCCTACCATGATGTGGCGCTAACGGGATACTCAGCGTGAGCAGTTGCCTCGAGGTAAGGCCCTGAATTGCCATGCAGAAGCGGAGGCGTGCAGCAGTTTCCAGGAGGCCATAGCCGTTGCTCTGCATTATTTTAACGTCAGTACGCTTTGCAGGACATCTAGGAGCCTCACGTGGGCACCCTATTCCCTGCAAGAACACTGAGTACCCTCAGGCCCCCAGGGGCCTGCTAAGCCACATCCAGGCCAGTAGCCTATCGGAACCACTCTGTGTATGCCGAGTGTAGGGCAACAGACTGCGCTCTTTCTTGGGACAGCTTGATTTCCCCAGCAGTCCCACAGGTCCACGAACACCGTTCTAGCAGGTCCAACGTGCCGTGCAGGTCTGGCTCATTGCCCTAGTCTGAGCTGCACTGAGAAAAACCCTCGGCTCCGCATTCCATCTGGGACTTCCTGCCTGAAGTCACCCTGCCTCTAGGAGAAAGTCGGCTTGCGTTCCGACTGCAACCAAAGCCCAGTTTCTTGTGTAACACTGCAGGCTTTTGAAGAGCCACGGGCCCGGAGGCCTAGCTGGGGCGTTCCATGGTTGACGCAGTTCGCTAGATGCGGAACGCTTTGCTTCGAGGAGTTGATTCAGGGAAGGAACCACTGGGTAACCTTTGTCTCTTTGGACTGGTTAGAAAGCACAGGGATATATGCTGCGTGTGCCCGTGGAAATGGGGGCCTGATGGAACTAGCCTTGCTTTCCCATTTTGAAAGCTCCATTCATGCTGCCTTGAAGCTACTTGAAATTGACTGCTGTTGACAGGCCACTAGCCACTGTAGGCATGGCTCTGGGAAGACAATGAGTTTTCTCTAGCTAAGCCGGGTGCTTCGATGGCCGGGGTGGAGCTCATCCTGCCACACTCTAGAGCTAAAGGGAAACTCAACGTGAGTACTGGCCTCGAGGTAAGTCCCTGAGTAACGGCGCCGAAAGGGCGGCATGCAGCTCTTTCCATGAGGTATTAGCCGCTGTTCTGCTTTATTTTATTTTATTTTTTTATTTTTTATTGTTTTTTTAAGATTGATTGATTGATTGATTGACTGCTATGTTGGGTCTTCGTTTCTGTGCTAGGGCTCTCTCCAGTTGCGGTAAGTGGGGGCCACTCTGCATCACGGTGCGTAGGCCTCTCACTATCGCGGCCTCTCTTGTTGCGGAGCACAGGCTCCAGAGGCGCAGGCTCAGTAGTTGTGGCTCACGGGTCCAGTTGCTCCGCGGCATGTGGGATCCTCCCAGACCCGGGCTCGAACCCGTGTCCCCTGCATTGGCAGGCAGATTCTCAACCACTGCGCCACCAGGGAAGCCCCTGTTCCGCTTTATTTTAAAGGAAGTACCCTTTTCAGGACTCCTAGGCCCCTCGGGTGTGCATCATTTTCCCTCCAGGATTCCTGAGTGCCTCCAGACCCCTGTGGGCCTGCTGAGCAACATCGAGGACCAAAGGTCGGTCCCTCGGAGGCCCTCTGTGTATGCCGAGTGATGGGCAACACCCTGCACGTTCCTTAAGGAGAGCTGCATTTCCAGAGCACTGGAACAGCCTCAGGACCACATTTCTAGCCAGTGCGACGTGCCATGGAAGTGTTCGTCATGGCCCCCGTCTGAGCTGCCATGAGAAAACACTCTGCTTAGGATTCTTCGAGGACCTCGTACCTGAAGTCACACTGCTCGAGGAGAAAGTCAGCATCCTACCATGATGTGGCGCTAACGGGATACTCAGCGTGAGCAGTTGCCTCGAGGTAAGGCCCTGAATTGCCATGCAGAAGCGGAGGCGTGCAGCAGTTTCCAGGAGGCCATAGCCGTTGCTCTGCATTATTTTAACGTCAGTACGCTTTGCAGGACATCTAGCAGCCTCACGTGGGCACCCTATTCCCTGCAAGAACACTGAGTACCCTCAGGCCCCCAGGGGCCTGCTAAGCCACATCCAGGCCAGTAGCCTATCGGAACCACTCTGTGTATGCCGAGTGTAGGGCAACAGACTGCGCTCTTTCTTGGGACAGCTTGATTTCCCCAGCAGTCCCACAGGTCCACGAACACCGTTCTAGCAGGTCCAACGTGCCGTGCAGGTCTGGCTCATTGCCCTAGTCTGAGCTGCACTGAGAAAAACCCTCGGCTCCGCATTCCATCTGGGACTTCCTGCCTGAAGTCACCCTGCCTCTAGGAGAAAGTCGGCTTGCGTTCCGACTGCAACCAAAGCCCAGTTTCTTGTGTAACACTGCAGGCTTTTGAAGAGCCACGGGCCCGGAGGCCTAGCTGGGGCGTTCCATGGTTGACGCAGTTCGCTAGATGCGGAACGCTTTGCTTCGAGGAGTTGATTCAGGGAAGGAACCACTGGGTAACCTTTGTCTCTTTGGACTGGTTAGAAAGCACAGGGATATATGCTGCGTGTGCCCGTGGAAATGGGGGCCTGATGGAACTAGCCTTGCTTTCCCATTTTGAAAGCTCCATTCATGCTGCCTTGAAGCTACTTGAAATTGACTGCTGTTGACAGGCCACTAGCCACTGTAGGCATGGCTCTGGGAAGACAATGAGTTTTCTCTAGCTAAGCCGGGTGCTTCGATGGCCGGGGTGGAGCTCATCCTGCCACACTCTAGAGCTAAAGGGAAACTCAACGTGAGTACTGGCCTCGAGGTAAGTCCCTGAGTAACGGCGCCGAAAGGGCGGCATGCAGCTCTTTCCATGAGGTATTAGCCGCTGTTCTGCTTTATTTTATTTTATTTTTTTATTTTTTATTGTTTTTTTAAGATTGATTGATTGATTGATTGACTGCTATGTTGGGTCTTCGTTTCTGTGCTAGGGCTCTCTCCAGTTGCGGTAAGTGGGGGCCACTCTGCATCACGGTGCGTAGGCCTCTCACTATCGCGGCCTCTCTTGTTGCGGAGCACAGGCTCCAGAGGCGCAGGCTCAGTAGTTGTGGCTCACGGGTCCAGTTGCTCCGCGGCATGTGGGATCCTCCCAGACCCGGGCTCGAACCCGTGTCCCCTGCATTGGCAGGCAGATTCTCAACCACTGCGCCACCAGGGAAGCCCCTGTTCCGCTTTATTTTAAAGGAAGTACCCTTTTCAGGACTCCTAGGCCCCTCGGGTGTGCATCATTTTCCCTCCAGGATTCCTGAGTGCCTCCAGACCCCTGTGGGCCTGCTGAGCAACATCGAGGACCAAAGGTCGGTCCCTCGGAGGCCCTCTGTGTATGCCGAGTGATGGGCAACACCCTGCACGTTCCTTAAGGAGAGCTGCATTTCCAGAGCACTGGAACAGCCTCAGGACCACATTTCTAGCCAGTGCGACGTGCCATGGAAGTGTTCGTCATGGCCCCCGTCTGAGCTGCCATGAGAAAACACTCTGCTTAGGATTCTTCGAGGACCTCGTACCTGAAGTCACACTGCTCGAGGAGAAAGTCAGCATCCTACCATGATGTGGCGCTAACGGGATACTCAGCGTGAGCAGTTGCCTCGAGGTAAGGCCCTGAATTGCCATGCAGAAGCGGAGGCGTGCAGCAGTTTCCAGGAGGCCATAGCCGTTGCTCTGCATTATTTTAACGTCAGTACGCTTTGCAGGACATCTAGCAGCCTCACGTGGGCACCCTATTCCCTGCAAGAACACTGAGTACCCTCAGGCCCCCAGGGGCCTGCTAAGCCACATCCAGGCCAGTAGCCTATCGGAACCACTCTGTGTATGCCGAGTGTAGGGCAACAGACTGCGCTCTTTCTTGGGACAGCTTGATTTCCCCAGCAGTCCCACAGGTCCACGAACACCGTTCTAGCAGGTCCAACGTGCCGTGCAGGTCTGGCTCATTGCCCTAGTCTGAGCTGCACTGAGAAAAACCCTCGGCTCCGCATTCCATCTGGGACTTCCTGCCTGAAGTCACCCTGCCTCTAGGAGAAAGTCGGCTTGCGTTCCGACTGCAACCAAAGCCCAGTTTCTTGTGTAACACTGCAGGCTTTTGAAGAGCCACGGGCCCAGAGGCCTAGCTGGGGCGTTCCATGGTTGACGCAGTTCGCTAGATGCGGAACGCTTTGCTTCGAGGAGTTGATTCAGGGAAGGAACCACTGGGTAACCTTTGTCTCTTTGGACTGGTTAGAAAGCACAGGGATATATGCTGCGTGTGCCCGTGGAAATGGGGGCCTGATGGAACTAGCCTTGCTTTCCCATTTTGAAAGCTCCATTCATGCTGCCTTGAAGCTACTTGAAATTGACTGCTGTTGACAGGCCACTAGCCACTGTAGGCATGGCTCTGGGAAGACAATGAGTTTTCTCTAGCTAAGCCGGGTGCTTCGATGGCCGGGGTGGAGCTCATCCTGCCACACTCTAGAGCTAAAGGGAAACTCAACGTGAGTACTGGCCTCGAGGTAAGTCCCTGAGTAACGGCGCCGAAAGGGCGGCATGCAGCTCTTTCCATGAGGTATTAGCCGCTGTTCTGCTTTATTTTATTTTATTTTTTTATTTTTTATTGTTTTTTTAAGATTGATTGATTGATTGATTGACTGCTATGTTGGGTCTTCGTTTCTGTGCTAGGGCTCTCTCCAGTTGCGGTAAGTGGGGGCCACTCTGCATCACGGTGCGTAGGCCTCTCACTATCGCGGCCTCTCTTGTTGCGGAGCACAGGCTCCAGAGGCGCAGGCTCAGTAGTTGTGGCTCACGGGTCCAGTTGCTCCGCGGCATGTGGGATCCTCCCAGACCCGGGCTCGAACCCGTGTCCCCTGCATTGGCAGGCAGATTCTCAACCACTGCACCACCAGGGAAGCCCCTGTTCCGCTTTATTTTAAAGGAAGTACCCTTTTCAGGACTCCTAGGCCCCTCGGGTGTGCATCATTTTCCCTCCAGGATTCCTGAGTGCCTCCAGACCCCTGTGGGCCTGCTGAGCAACATCGAGGACCAAAGGTCGGTCCCTCGGAGGCCCTCTGTGTATGCCGAGTGATGGGCAACACCCTGCACGTTCCTTAAGGAGAGCTGCATTTCCAGAGCACTGGAACAGCCTCAGGACCACATTTCTAGCCAGTGCGACGTGCCATGGAAGTGTTCGTCATGGCCCCCGTCTGAGCTGCCATGAGAAAACACTCTGCTTAGGATTCTTCGAGGACCTCGTACCTGAAGTCACACTGCTCGAGGAGAAAGTCAGCATCCTACCATGATGTGGCGCTAACGGGATACTCAGCGTGAGCAGTTGCCTCGAGGTAAGGCCCTGAATTGCCATGCAGAAGCGGAGGCGTGCAGCAGTTTCCAGGAGGCCATAGCCGTTGCTCTGCATTATTTTAACGTCAGTACGCTTTGCAGGACATCTAGCAGCCTCACGTGGGCACCCTATTCCCTGCAAGAACACTGAGTACCCTCAGGCCCCCAGGGGCCTGCTAAGCCACATCCAGGCCAGTAGCCTATCGGAACCACTCTGTGTATGCCGAGTGTAGGGCAACAGACTGCGCTCTTTCTTGGGACAGCTTGATTTCCCCAGCAGTCCCACAGGTCCACGAACACCGTTCTAGCAGGTCCAACGTGCCGTGCAGGTCTGGCTCATTGCCCTAGTCTGAGCTGCACTGAGAAAAACCCTCGGCTCCGCATTCCATCTGGGACTTCCTGCCTGAAGTCACCCTGCCTCTAGGAGAAAGTCGGCTTGCGTTCCGACTGCAACCAAAGCCCAGTTTCTTGTGTAACACTGCAGGCTTTTGAAGAGCCACGGGCCCGGAGGCCTAGCTGGGGCGTTCCATGGTTGACGCAGTTCGCTAGATGCGGAACGCTTTGCTTCGAGGAGTTGATTCAGGGAAGGAACCACTGGGTAACCTTTGTCTCTTTGGACTGGTTAGAAAGCACAGGGATATATGCTGCGTGTGCCCGTGGAAATGGGGGCCTGATGGAACTAGCCTTGCTTTCCCATTTTGAAAGCTCCATTCATGCTGCCTTGAAGCTACTTGAAATTGACTGCTGTTGACAGGCCACTAGCCACTGTAGGCATGGCTCTGGGAAGACAATGAGTTTTCTCTAGCTAAGCCGGGTGCTTCGATGGCCGGGGTGGAGCTCATCCTGCCACACTCTAGAGCTAAAGGGAAACTCAACGTGAGTACTGGCCTCGAGGTAAGTCCCTGAGTAACGGCGCCGAAAGGGCGGCATGCAGCTCTTTCCATGAGGTATTAGCCGCTGTTCTGCTTTATTTTATTTTATTTTTTTATTTTTTATTGTTTTTTTAAGATTGATTGATTGATTGATTGACTGCTATGTTGGGTCTTCGTTTCTGTGCTAGGGCTCTCTCCAGTTGCGGTAAGTGGGGGCCACTCTGCATCACGGTGCGTAGGCCTCTCACTATCGCGGCCTCTCTTGTTGCGGAGCACAGGCTCCAGAGGCGCAGGCTCAGTAGTTGTGGCTCACGGGTCCAGTTGCTCCGCGGCATGTGGGATCCTCCCAGACCCGGGCTCGAACCCGTGTCCCCTGCATTGGCAGGCAGATTCTCAACCACTGCGCCACCAGGGAAGCCCCTGTTCCGCTTTATTTTAAAGGAAGTACCCTTTTCAGGACTCCTAGGCCCCTCGGGTGTGCATCATTTTCCCTCCAGGATTCCTGAGTGCCTCCAGACCCCTGTGGGCCTGCTGAGCAACATCGAGGACCAAAGGTCGGTCCCTCGGAGGCCCTCTGTGTATGCTGAGTGATGGGCAACACCCTGCACGTTCCTTAAGGAGAGCTGCATTTCCAGAGCACTGGAACAGCCTCAGGACCACATTTCTAGCCAGTGCGACGTGCCATGGAAGTGTTCGTCATGGCCCCCGTCTGAGCTGCCATGAGAAAACACTCTGCTTAGGATTCTTCGAGGACCTCGTACCTGAAGTCACACTGCTCGAGGAGAAAGTCAGCATCCTACCATGATGTGGCGCTAACGGGATACTCAGCGTGAGCAGTTGCCTCGAGGTAAGGCCCTGAATTGCCATGCAGAAGCGGAGGCGTGCAGCAGTTTCCAGGAGGCCATAGCCGTTGCTCTGCATTATTTTAACGTCAGTACGCTTTGCAGGACATCTAGGAGCCTCACGTGGGCACCCTATTCCCTGCAAGAACACTGAGTACCCTCAGGCCCCCAGGGGCCTGCTAAGCCACATCCAGGCCAGTAGCCTATCGGAACCACTCTGTGTATGCCGAGTGTAGGGCAACAGACTGCGCTCTTTCTTGGGACAGCTTGATTTCCCCAGCAGTCCCACAGGTCCACGAACACCGTTCTAGCAGGTCCAACGTGCCGTGCAGGTCTGGCTCATTGCCCTAGTCTGAGCTGCACTGAGAAAAACCCTCGGCTCCGCATTCCATCTGGGACTTCCTGCCTGAAGTCACCCTGCCTCTAGGAGAAAGTCGGCTTGCGTTCCGACTGCAACCAAAGCCCAGTTTCTTGTGTAACACTGCAGGCTTTTGAAGAGCCACGGGCCCGGAGGCCTAGCTGGGGCGTTCCATGGTTGACGCAGTTCGCTAGATGCGGAACGCTTTGCTTCGAGGAGTTGATTCAGGGAAGGAACCACTGGGTAACCTTTGTCTCTTTGGACTGGTTAGAAAGCACAGGGATATATGCTGCGTGTGCCCGTGGAAATGGGGGCCTGATGGAACTAGCCTTGCTTTCCCATTTTGAAAGCTCCATTCATGCTGCCTTGAAGCTACTTGAAATTGACTGCTGTTGACAGGCCACTAGCCACTGTAGGCATGGCTCTGGGAAGACAATGAGTTTTCTCTAGCTAAGCCGGGTGCTTCGATGGCCGGGGTGGAGCTCATCCTGCCACACTCTAGAGCTAAAGGGAAACTCAACGTGAGTACTGGCCTCGAGGTAAGTCCCTGAGTAACGGCGCCGAAAGGGCGGCATGCAGCTCTTTCCATGAGGTATTAGCCGCTGTTCTGCTTTATTTTATTTTATTTTTTTATTTTTTATTGTTTTTTTAAGATTGATTGATTGATTGATTGACTGCTATGTTGGGTCTTCGTTTCTGTGCTAGGGCTCTCTCCAGTTGCGGTAAGTGGGGGCCACTCTGCATCACGGTGCGTAGGCCTCTCACTATCGCGGCCTCTCTTGTTGCGGAGCACAGGCTCCAGAGGCGCAGGCTCAGTAGTTGTGGCTCACGGGTCCAGTTGCTCCGCGGCATGTGGGATCCTCCCAGACCCGGGCTCGAACCCGTGTCCCCTGCATTGGCAGGCAGATTCTCAACCACTGCGCCACCAGGGAAGCCCCTGTTCCGCTTTATTTTAAAGGAAGTACCCTTTTCAGGACTCCTAGGCCCCTCGGGTGTGCATCATTTTCCCTCCAGGATTCCTGAGTGCCTCCAGACCCCTGTGGGCCTGCTGAGCAACATCGAGGACCAAAGGTCGGTCCCTCGGAGGCCCTCTGTGTATGCCGAGTGATGGGCAACACCCTGCACGTTCCTTAAGGAGAGCTGCATTTCCAGAGCACTGGAACAGCCTCAGGACCACATTTCTAGCCAGTGCGACGTGCCATGGAAGTGTTCGTCATGGCCCCCGTCTGAGCTGCCATGAGAAAACACTCTGCTTAGGATTCTTCGAGGACCTCGTACCTGAAGTCACACTGCTCGAGGAGAAAGTCAGCATCCTACCATGATGTGGCGCTAACGGGATACTCAGCGTGAGCAGTTGCCTCGAGGTAAGGCCCTGAATTGCCATGCAGAAGCGGAGGCGTGCAGCAGTTTCCAGGAGGCCATAGCCGTTGCTCTGCATTATTTTAACGTCAGTACGCTTTGCAGGACATCTAGCAGCCTCACGTGGGCACCCTATTCCCTGCAAGAACACTGAGTACCCTCAGGCCCCCAGGGGCCTGCTAAGCCACATCCAGGCCAGTAGCCTATCGGAACCACTCTGTGTATGCCGAGTGTAGGGCAACAGACTGCGCTCTTTCTTGGGACAGCTTGATTTCCCCAGCAGTCCCACAGGTCCACGAACACCGTTCTAGCAGGTCCAACGTGCCGTGCAGGTCTGGCTCATTGCCCTAGTCTGAGCTGCACTGAGAAAAACCCTCGGCTCCGCATTCCATCTGGGACTTCCTGCCTGAAGTCACCCTGCCTCTAGGAGAAAGTCGGCTTGCGTTCCGACTGCAACCAAAGCCCAGTTTCTTGTGTAACACTGCAGGCTTTTGAAGAGCCACGGGCCCGGAGGCCTAGCTGGGGCGTTCCATGGTTGACGCAGTTCGCTAGATGCGGAACGCTTTGCTTCGAGGAGTTGATTCAGGGAAGGAACCACTGGGTAACCTTTGTCTCTTTGGACTGGTTAGAAAGCACAGGGATATATGCTGCGTGTGCCCGTGGAAATGGGGGCCTGATGGAACTAGCCTTGCTTTCCCATTTTGAAAGCTCCATTCATGCTGCCTTGAAGCTACTTGAAATTGACTGCTGTTGACAGGCCACTAGCCACTGTAGGCATGGCTCTGGGAAGACAATGAGTTTTCTCTAGCTAAGCCGGGTGCTTCGATGGCCGGGGTGGAGCTCATCCTGCCACACTCTAGAGCTAAAGGGAAACTCAACGTGAGTACTGGCCTCGAGGTAAGTCCCTGAGTAACGGCGCCGAAAGGGCGGCATGCAGCTCTTTCCATGAGGTATTAGCCGCTGTTCTGCTTTATTTTATTTTATTTTTTTATTTTTTATTGTTTTTTTAAGATTGATTGATTGATTGATTGACTGCTATGTTGGGTCTTCGTTTCTGTGCTAGGGCTCTCTCCAGTTGCGGTAAGTGGGGGCCACTCTGCATCACGGTGCGTAGGCCTCTCACTATCGCGGCCTCTCTTGTTGCGGAGCACAGGCTCCAGAGGCGCAGGCTCAGTAGTTGTGGCTCACGGGTCCAGTTGCTCCGCGGCATGTGGGATCCTCCCAGACCCGGGCTCGAACCCGTGTCCCCTGCATTGGCAGGCAGATTCTCAACCACTGCGCCACCAGGGAAGCCCCTGTTCCGCTTTATTTTAAAGGAAGTACCCTTTTCAGGACTCCTAGGCCCCTCGGGTGTGCATCATTTTCCCTCCAGGATTCCTGAGTGCCTCCAGACCCCTGTGGGCCTGCTGAGCAACATCGAGGACCAAAGGTCGGTCCCTCGGAGGCCCTCTGTGTATGCCGAGTGATGGGCAACACCCTGCACGTTCCTTAAGGAGAGCTGCATTTCCAGAGCACTGGAACAGCCTCAGGACCACATTTCTAGCCAGTGCGACGTGCCATGGAAGTGTTCGTCATGGCCCCCGTCTGAGCTGCCATGAGAAAACACTCTGCTTAGGATTCTTCGAGGACCTCGTACCTGAAGTCACACTGCTCGAGGAGAAAGTCAGCATCCTACCATGATGTGGCGCTAACGGGATACTCAGCGTGAGCAGTTGCCTCGAGGTAAGGCCCTGAATTGCCATGCAGAAGCGGAGGCGTGCAGCAGTTTCCAGGAGGCCATAGCCGTTGCTCTGCATTATTTTAACGTCAGTACGCTTTGCAGGACATCTAGCAGCCTCACGTGGGCACCCTATTCCCTGCAAGAACACTGAGTACCCTCAGGCCCCCAGGGGCCTGCTAAGCCACATCCAGGCCAGTAGCCTATCGGAACCACTCTGTGTATGCCGAGTGTAGGGCAACAGACTGCGCTCTTTCTTGGGACAGCTTGATTTCCCCAGCAGTCCCACAGGTCCACGAACACCGTTCTAGCAGGTCCAACGTGCCGTGCAGGTCTGGCTCATTGCCCTAGTCTGAGCTGCACTGAGAAAAACCCTCGGCTCCGCATTCCATCTGGGACTTCCTGCCTGAAGTCACCCTGCCTCTAGGAGAAAGTCGGCTTGCGTTCCGACTGCAACCAAAGCCCAGTTTCTTGTGTAACACTGCAGGCTTTTGAAGAGCCACGGGCCCGGAGGCCTAGCTGGGGCGTTCCATGGTTGACGCAGTTCGCTAGATGCGGAACGCTTTGCTTCGAGGAGTTGATTCAGGGAAGGAACCACTGGGTAACCTTTGTCTCTTTGGACTGGTTAGAAAGCACAGGGATATATGCTGCGTGTGCCCGTGGAAATGGGGGCCTGATGGAACTAGCCTTGCTTTCCCATTTTGAAAGCTCCATTCATGCTGCCTTGAAGCTACTTGAAATTGACTGCTGTTGACAGGCCACTAGCCACTGTAGGCATGGCTCTGGGAAGACAATGAGTTTTCTCTAGCTAAGCCGGGTGCTTCGATGGCCGGGGTGGAGCTCATCCTGCCACACTCTAGAGCTAAAGGGAAACTCAACGTGAGTACTGGCCTCGAGGTAAGTCCCTGAGTAACGGCGCCGAAAGGGCGGCATGCAGCTCTTTCCATGAGGTATTAGCCGCTGTTCTGCTTTATTTTATTTTATTTTTTTATTTTTTATTGTTTTTTTAAGATTGATTGATTGATTGATTGACTGCTATGTTGGGTCTTCGTTTCTGTGCTAGGGCTCTCTCCAGTTGCGGTAAGTGGGGGCCACTCTGCATCACGGTGCGTAGGCCTCTCACTATCGCGGCCTCTCTTGTTGCGGAGCACAGGCTCCAGAGGCGCAGGCTCAGTAGTTGTGGCTCACGGGTCCAGTTGCTCCGCGGCATGTGGGATCCTCCCAGACCCGGGCTCGAACCCGTGTCCCCTGCATTGGCAGGCAGATTCTCAACCACTGCGCCACCAGGGAAGCCCCTGTTCCGCTTTATTTTAAAGGAAGTACCCTTTTCAGGACTCCTAGGCCCCTCGGGTGTGCATCATTTTCCCTCCAGGATTCCTGAGTGCCTCCAGACCCCTGTGGGCCTGCTGAGCAACATCGAGGACCAAAGGTCGGTCCCTCGGAGGCCCTCTGTGTATGCTGAGTGATGGGCAACACCCTGCACGTTCCTTAAGGAGAGCTGCATTTCCAGAGCACTGGAACAGCCTCAGGACCACATTTCTAGCCAGTGCGACGTGCCATGGAAGTGTTCGTCATGGCCCCCGTCTGAGCTGCCATGAGAAAACACTCTGCTTAGGATTCTTCGAGGACCTCGTACCTGAAGTCACACTGCTCGAGGAGAAAGTCAGCATCCTACCATGATGTGGCGCTAACGGGATACTCAGCGTGAGCAGTTGCCTCGAGGTAAGGCCCTGAATTGCCATGCAGAAGCGGAGGCGTGCAGCAGTTTCCAGGAGGCCATAGCCGTTGCTCTGCATTATTTTAACGTCAGTACGCTTTGCAGGACATCTAGGAGCCTCACGTGGGCACCCTATTCCCTGCAAGAACACTGAGTACCCTCAGGCCCCCAGGGGCCTGCTAAGCCACATCCAGGCCAGTAGCCTATCGGAACCACTCTGTGTATGCCGAGTGTAGGGCAACAGACTGCGCTCTTTCTTGGGACAGCTTGATTTCCCCAGCAGTCCCACAGGTCCACGAACACCGTTCTAGCAGGTCCAACGTGCCGTGCAGGTCTGGCTCATTGCCCTAGTCTGAGCTGCACTGAGAAAAACCCTCGGCTCCGCATTCCATCTGGGACTTCCTGCCTGAAGTCACCCTGCCTCTAGGAGAAAGTCGGCTTGCGTTCCGACTGCAACCAAAGCCCAGTTTCTTGTGTAACACTGCAGGCTTTTGAAGAGCCACGGGCCCGGAGGCCTAGCTGGGGCGTTCCATGGTTGACGCAGTTCGCTAGATGCGGAACGCTTTGCTTCGAGGAGTTGATTCAGGGAAGGAACCACTGGGTAACCTTTGTCTCTTTGGACTGGTTAGAAAGCACAGGGATATATGCTGCGTGTGCCCGTGGAAATGGGGGCCTGATGGAACTAGCCTTGCTTTCCCATTTTGAAAGCTCCATTCATGCTGCCTTGAAGCTACTTGAAATTGACTGCTGTTGACAGGCCACTAGCCACTGTAGGCATGGCTCTGGGAAGACAATGAGTTTTCTCTAGCTAAGCCGGGTGCTTCGATGGCCGGGGTGGAGCTCATCCTGCCACACTCTAGAGCTAAAGGGAAACTCAACGTGAGTACTGGCCTCGAGGTAAGTCCCTGAGTAACGGCGCCGAAAGGGCGGCATGCAGCTCTTTCCATGAGGTATTAGCCGCTGTTCTGCTTTATTTTATTTTATTTTTTTATTTTTTATTGTTTTTTTAAGATTGATTGATTGATTGATTGACTGCTATGTTGGGTCTTCGTTTCTGTGCTAGGGCTCTCTCCAGTTGCGGTAAGTGGGGGCCACTCTGCATCACGGTGCGTAGGCCTCTCACTATCGCGGCCTCTCTTGTTGCGGAGCACAGGCTCCAGAGGCGCAGGCTCAGTAGTTGTGGCTCACGGGTCCAGTTGCTCCGCGGCATGTGGGATCCTCCCAGACCCGGGCTCGAACCCGTGTCCCCTGCATTGGCAGGCAGATTCTCAACCACTGCGCCACCAGGGAAGCCCCTGTTCCGCTTTATTTTAAAGGAAGTACCCTTTTCAGGACTCCTAGGCCCCTCGGGTGTGCATCATTTTCCCTCCAGGATTCCTGAGTGCCTCCAGACCCCTGTGGGCCTGCTGAGCAACATCGAGGACCAAAGGTCGGTCCCTCGGAGGCCCTCTGTGTATGCCGAGTGATGGGCAACACCCTGCACGTTCCTTAAGGAGAGCTGCATTTCCAGAGCACTGGAACAGCCTCAGGACCACATTTCTAGCCAGTGCGACGTGCCATGGAAGTGTTCGTCATGGCCCCCGTCTGAGCTGCCATGAGAAAACACTCTGCTTAGGATTCTTCGAGGACCTCGTACCTGAAGTCACACTGCTCGAGGAGAAAGTCAGCATCCTACCATGATGTGGCGCTAACGGGATACTCAGCGTGAGCAGTTGCCTCGAGGTAAGGCCCTGAATTGCCATGCAGAAGCGGAGGCGTGCAGCAGTTTCCAGGAGGCCATAGCCGTTGCTCTGCATTATTTTAACGTCAGTACGCTTTGCAGGACATCTAGCAGCCTCACGTGGGCACCCTATTCCCTGCAAGAACACTGAGTACCCTCAGGCCCCCAGGGGCCTGCTAAGCCACATCCAGGCCAGTAGCCTATCGGAACCACTCTGTGTATGCCGAGTGTAGGGCAACAGACTGCGCTCTTTCTTGGGACAGCTTGATTTCCCCAGCAGTCCCACAGGTCCACGAACACCGTTCTAGCAGGTCCAACGTGCCGTGCAGGTCTGGCTCATTGCCCTAGTCTGAGCTGCACTGAGAAAAACCCTCGGCTCCGCATTCCATCTGGGACTTCCTGCCTGAAGTCACCCTGCCTCTAGGAGAAAGTCGGCTTGCGTTCCGACTGCAACCAAAGCCCAGTTTCTTGTGTAACACTGCAGGCTTTTGAAGAGCCACGGGCCCGGAGGCCTAGCTGGGGCGTTCCATGGTTGACGCAGTTCGCTAGATGCGGAACGCTTTGCTTCGAGGAGTTGATTCAGGGAAGGAACCACTGGGTAACCTTTGTCTCTTTGGACTGGTTAGAAAGCACAGGGATATATGCTGCGTGTGCCCGTGGAAATGGGGGCCTGATGGAACTAGCCTTGCTTTCCCATTTTGAAAGCTCCATTCATGCTGCCTTGAAGCTACTTGAAATTGACTGCTGTTGACAGGCCACTAGCCACTGTAGGCATGGCTCTGGGAAGACAATGAGTTTTCTCTAGCTAAGCCGGGTGCTTCGATGGCCGGGGTGGAGCTCATCCTGCCACACTCTAGAGCTAAAGGGAAACTCAACGTGAGTACTGGCCTCGAGGTAAGTCCCTGAGTAACGGCGCCGAAAGGGCGGCATGCAGCTCTTTCCATGAGGTATTAGCCGCTGTTCTGCTTTATTTTATTTTATTTTTTTATTTTTTATTGTTTTTTTAAGATTGATTGATTGATTGATTGACTGCTATGTTGGGTCTTCGTTTCTGTGCTAGGGCTCTCTCCAGTTGCGGTAAGTGGGGGCCACTCTGCATCACGGTGCGTAGGCCTCTCACTATCGCGGCCTCTCTTGTTGCGGAGCACAGGCTCCAGAGGCGCAGGCTCAGTAGTTGTGGCTCACGGGTCCAGTTGCTCCGCGGCATGTGGGATCCTCCCAGACCCGGGCTCGAACCCGTGTCCCCTGCATTGGCAGGCAGATTCTCAACCACTGCGCCACCAGGGAAGCCCCTGTTCCGCTTTATTTTAAAGGAAGTACCCTTTTCAGGACTCCTAGGCCCCTCGGGTGTGCATCATTTTCCCTCCAGGATTCCTGAGTGCCTCCAGACCCCTGTGGGCCTGCTGAGCAACATCGAGGACCAAAGGTCGGTCCCTCGGAGGCCCTCTGTGTATGCCGAGTGATGGGCAACACCCTGCACGTTCCTTAAGGAGAGCTGCATTTCCAGAGCACTGGAACAGCCTCAGGACCACATTTCTAGCCAGTGCGACGTGCCATGGAAGTGTTCGTCATGGCCCCCGTCTGAGCTGCCATGAGAAAACACTCTGCTTAGGATTCTTCGAGGACCTCGTACCTGAAGTCACACTGCTCGAGGAGAAAGTCAGCATCCTACCATGATGTGGCGCTAACGGGATACTCAGCGTGAGCAGTTGCCTCGAGGTAAGGCCCTGAATTGCCATGCAGAAGCGGAGGCGTGCAGCAGTTTCCAGGAGGCCATAGCCGTTGCTCTGCATTATTTTAACGTCAGTACGCTTTGCAGGACATCTAGCAGCCTCACGTGGGCACCCTATTCCCTGCAAGAACACTGAGTACCCTCAGGCCCCCAGGGGCCTGCTAAGCCACATCCAGGCCAGTAGCCTATCGGAACCACTCTGTGTATGCCGAGTGTAGGGCAACAGACTGCGCTCTTTCTTGGGACAGCTTGATTTCCCCAGCAGTCCCACAGGTCCACGAACACCGTTCTAGCAGGTCCAACGTGCCGTGCAGGTCTGGCTCATTGCCCTAGTCTGAGCTGCACTGAGAAAAACCCTCGGCTCCGCATTCCATCTGGGACTTCCTGCCTGAAGTCACCCTGCCTCTAGGAGAAAGTCGGCTTGCGTTCCGACTGCAACCAAAGCCCAGTTTCTTGTGTAACACTGCAGGCTTTTGAAGAGCCACGGGCCCGGAGGCCTAGCTGGGGCGTTCCATGGTTGACGCAGTTCGCTAGATGCGGAACGCTTTGCTTCGAGGAGTTGATTCAGGGAAGGAACCACTGGGTAACCTTTGTCTCTTTGGACTGGTTAGAAAGCACAGGGATATATGCTGCGTGTGCCCGTGGAAATGGGGGCCTGATGGAACTAGCCTTGCTTTCCCATTTTGAAAGCTCCATTCATGCTGCCTTGAAGCTACTTGAAATTGACTGCTGTTGACAGGCCACTAGCCACTGTAGGCATGGCTCTGGGAAGACAATGAGTTTTCTCTAGCTAAGCCGGGTGCTTCGATGGCCGGGGTGGAGCTCATCCTGCCACACTCTAGAGCTAAAGGGAAACTCAACGTGAGTACTGGCCTCGAGGTAAGTCCCTGAGTAACGGCGCCGAAAGGGCGGCATGCAGCTCTTTCCATGAGGTATTAGCCGCTGTTCTGCTTTATTTTATTTTATTTTTTTATTTTTTATTGTTTTTTTAAGATTGATTGATTGATTGATTGACTGCTATGTTGGGTCTTCGTTTCTGTGCTAGGGCTCTCTCCAGTTGCGGTAAGTGGGGGCCACTCTGCATCACGGTGCGTAGGCCTCTCACTATCGCGGCCTCTCTTGTTGCGGAGCACAGGCTCCAGAGGCGCAGGCTCAGTAGTTGTGGCTCACGGGTCCAGTTGCTCCGCGGCATGTGGGATCCTCCCAGACCCGGGCTCGAACCCGTGTCCCCTGCATTGGCAGGCAGATTCTCAACCACTGCGCCACCAGGGAAGCCCCTGTTCCGCTTTATTTTAAAGGAAGTACCCTTTTCAGGACTCCTAGGCCCCTCGGGTGTGCATCATTTTCCCTCCAGGATTCCTGAGTGCCTCCAGACCCCTGTGGGCCTGCTGAGCAACATCGAGGACCAAAGGTCGGTCCCTCGGAGGCCCTCTGTGTATGCCGAGTGATGGGCAACACCCTGCACGTTCCTTAAGGAGAGCTGCATTTCCAGAGCACTGGAACAGCCTCAGGACCACATTTCTAGCCAGTGCGACGTGCCATGGAAGTGTTCGTCATGGCCCCCGTCTGAGCTGCCATGAGAAAACACTCTGCTTAGGATTCTTCGAGGACCTCGTACCTGAAGTCACACTGCTCGAGGAGAAAGTCAGCATCCTACCATGATGTGGCGCTAACGGGATACTCAGCGTGAGCAGTTGCCTCGAGGTAAGGCCCTGAATTGCCATGCAGAAGCGGAGGCGTGCAGCAGTTTCCAGGAGGCCATAGCCGTTGCTCTGCATTATTTTAACGTCAGTACGCTTTGCAGGACATCTAGCAGCCTCACGTGGGCACCCTATTCCCTGCAAGAACACTGAGTACCCTCAGGCCCCCAGGGGCCTGCTAAGCCACATCCAGGCCAGTAGCCTATCGGAACCACTCTGTGTATGCCGAGTGTAGGGCAACAGACTGCGCTCTTTCTTGGGACAGCTTGATTTCCCCAGCAGTCCCACAGGTCCACGAACACCGTTCTAGCAGGTCCAACGTGCCGTGCAGGTCTGGCTCATTGCCCTAGTCTGAGCTGCACTGAGAAAAACCCTCGGCTCCGCATTCCATCTGGGACTTCCTGCCTGAAGTCACCCTGCCTCTAGGAGAAAGTCGGCTTGCGTTCCGACTGCAACCAAAGCCCAGTTTCTTGTGTAACACTGCAGGCTTTTGAAGAGCCACGGGCCCAGAGGCCTAGCTGGGGCGTTCCATGGTTGACGCAGTTCGCTAGATGCGGAACGCTTTGCTTCGAGGAGTTGATTCAGGGAAGGAACCACTGGGTAACCTTTGTCTCTTTGGACTGGTTAGAAAGCACAGGGATATATGCTGCGTGTGCCCGTGGAAATGGGGGCCTGATGGAACTAGCCTTGCTTTCCCATTTTGAAAGCTCCATTCATGCTGCCTTGAAGCTACTTGAAATTGACTGCTGTTGACAGGCCACTAGCCACTGTAGGCATGGCTCTGGGAAGACAATGAGTTTTCTCTAGCTAAGCCGGGTGCTTCGATGGCCGGGGTGGAGCTCATCCTGCCACACTCTAGAGCTAAAGGGAAACTCAACGTGAGTACTGGCCTCGAGGTAAGTCCCTGAGTAACGGCGCCGAAAGGGCGGCATGCAGCTCTTTCCATGAGGTATTAGCCGCTGTTCTGCTTTATTTTATTTTATTTTTTTATTTTTTATTGTTTTTTTAAGATTGATTGATTGATTGATTGACTGCTATGTTGGGTCTTCGTTTCTGTGCTAGGGCTCTCTCCAGTTGCGGTAAGTGGGGGCCACTCTGCATCACGGTGCGTAGGCCTCTCACTATCGCGGCCTCTCTTGTTGCGGAGCACAGGCTCCAGAGGCGCAGGCTCAGTAGTTGTGGCTCACGGGTCCAGTTGCTCCGCGGCATGTGGGATCCTCCCAGACCCGGGCTCGAACCCGTGTCCCCTGCATTGGCAGGCAGATTCTCAACCACTGCACCACCAGGGAAGCCCCTGTTCCGCTTTATTTTAAAGGAAGTACCCTTTTCAGGACTCCTAGGCCCCTCGGGTGTGCATCATTTTCCCTCCAGGATTCCTGAGTGCCTCCAGACCCCTGTGGGCCTGCTGAGCAACATCGAGGACCAAAGGTCGGTCCCTCGGAGGCCCTCTGTGTATGCCGAGTGATGGGCAACACCCTGCACGTTCCTTAAGGAGAGCTGCATTTCCAGAGCACTGGAACAGCCTCAGGACCACATTTCTAGCCAGTGCGACGTGCCATGGAAGTGTTCGTCATGGCCCCCGTCTGAGCTGCCATGAGAAAACACTCTGCTTAGGATTCTTCGAGGACCTCGTACCTGAAGTCACACTGCTCGAGGAGAAAGTCAGCATCCTACCATGATGTGGCGCTAACGGGATACTCAGCGTGAGCAGTTGCCTCGAGGTAAGGCCCTGAATTGCCATGCAGAAGCGGAGGCGTGCAGCAGTTTCCAGGAGGCCATAGCCGTTGCTCTGCATTATTTTAACGTCAGTACGCTTTGCAGGACATCTAGCAGCCTCACGTGGGCACCCTATTCCCTGCAAGAACACTGAGTACCCTCAGGCCCCCAGGGGCCTGCTAAGCCACATCCAGGCCAGTAGCCTATCGGAACCACTCTGTGTATGCCGAGTGTAGGGCAACAGACTGCGCTCTTTCTTGGGACAGCTTGATTTCCCCAGCAGTCCCACAGGTCCACGAACACCGTTCTAGCAGGTCCAACGTGCCGTGCAGGTCTGGCTCATTGCCCTAGTCTGAGCTGCACTGAGAAAAACCCTCGGCTCCGCATTCCATCTGGGACTTCCTGCCTGAAGTCACCCTGCCTCTAGGAGAAAGTCGGCTTGCGTTCCGACTGCAACCAAAGCCCAGTTTCTTGTGTAACACTGCAGGCTTTTGAAGAGCCACGGGCCCGGAGGCCTAGCTGGGGCGTTCCATGGTTGACGCAGTTCGCTAGATGCGGAACGCTTTGCTTCGAGGAGTTGATTCAGGGAAGGAACCACTGGGTAACCTTTGTCTCTTTGGACTGGTTAGAAAGCACAGGGATATATGCTGCGTGTGCCCGTGGAAATGGGGGCCTGATGGAACTAGCCTTGCTTTCCCATTTTGAAAGCTCCATTCATGCTGCCTTGAAGCTACTTGAAATTGACTGCTGTTGACAGGCCACTAGCCACTGTAGGCATGGCTCTGGGAAGACAATGAGTTTTCTCTAGCTAAGCCGGGTGCTTCGATGGCCGGGGTGGAGCTCATCCTGCCACACTCTAGAGCTAAAGGGAAACTCAACGTGAGTACTGGCCTCGAGGTAAGTCCCTGAGTAACGGCGCCGAAAGGGCGGCATGCAGCTCTTTCCATGAGGTATTAGCCGCTGTTCTGCTTTATTTTATTTTATTTTTTTATTTTTTATTGTTTTTTTAAGATTGATTGATTGATTGATTGACTGCTATGTTGGGTCTTCGTTTCTGTGCTAGGGCTCTCTCCAGTTGCGGTAAGTGGGGGCCACTCTGCATCACGGTGCGTAGGCCTCTCACTATCGCGGCCTCTCTTGTTGCGGAGCACAGGCTCCAGAGGCGCAGGCTCAGTAGTTGTGGCTCACGGGTCCAGTTGCTCCGCGGCATGTGGGATCCTCCCAGACCCGGGCTCGAACCCGTGTCCCCTGCATTGGCAGGCAGATTCTCAACCACTGCGCCACCAGGGAAGCCCCTGTTCCGCTTTATTTTAAAGGAAGTACCCTTTTCAGGACTCCTAGGCCCCTCGGGTGTGCATCATTTTCCCTCCAGGATTCCTGAGTGCCTCCAGACCCCTGTGGGCCTGCTGAGCAACATCGAGGACCAAAGGTCGGTCCCTCGGAGGCCCTCTGTGTATGCCGAGTGATGGGCAACACCCTGCACGTTCCTTAAGGAGAGCTGCATTTCCAGAGCACTGGAACAGCCTCAGGACCACATTTCTAGCCAGTGCGACGTGCCATGGAAGTGTTCGTCATGGCCCCCGTCTGAGCTGCCATGAGAAAACACTCTGCTTAGGATTCTTCGAGGACCTCGTACCTGAAGTCACACTGCTCGAGGAGAAAGTCAGCATCCTACCATGATGTGGCGCTAACGGGATACTCAGCGTGAGCAGTTGCCTCGAGGTAAGGCCCTGAATTGCCATGCAGAAGCGGAGGCGTGCAGCAGTTTCCAGGAGGCCATAGCCGTTGCTCTGCATTATTTTAACGTCAGTACGCTTTGCAGGACATCTAGCAGCCTCACGTGGGCACCCTATTCCCTGCAAGAACACTGAGTACCCTCAGGCCCCCAGGGGCCTGCTAAGCCACATCCAGGCCAGTAGCCTATCGGAACCACTCTGTGTATGCCGAGTGTAGGGCAACAGACTGCGCTCTTTCTTGGGACAGCTTGATTTCCCCAGCAGTCCCACAGGTCCACGAACACCGTTCTAGCAGGTCCAACGTGCCGTGCAGGTCTGGCTCATTGCCCTAGTCTGAGCTGCACTGAGAAAAACCCTCGGCTCCGCATTCCATCTGGGACTTCCTGCCTGAAGTCACCCTGCCTCTAGGAGAAAGTCGGCTTGCGTTCCGACTGCAACCAAAGCCCAGTTTCTTGTGTAACACTGCAGGCTTTTGAAGAGCCACGGGCCCGGAGGCCTAGCTGGGGCGTTCCATGGTTGACGCAGTTCGCTAGATGCGGAACGCTTTGCTTCGAGGAGTTGATTCAGGGAAGGAACCACTGGGTAACCTTTGTCTCTTTGGACTGGTTAGAAAGCACAGGGATATATGCTGCGTGTGCCCGTGGAAATGGGGGCCTGATGGAACTAGCCTTGCTTTCCCATTTTGAAAGCTCCATTCATGCTGCCTTGAAGCTACTTGAAATTGACTGCTGTTGACAGGCCACTAGCCACTGTAGGCATGGCTCTGGGAAGACAATGAGTTTTCTCTAGCTAAGCCGGGTGCTTCGATGGCCGGGGTGGAGCTCATCCTGCCACACTCTAGAGCTAAAGGGAAACTCAACGTGAGTACTGGCCTCGAGGTAAGTCCCTGAGTAACGGCGCCGAAAGGGCGGCATGCAGCTCTTTCCATGAGGTATTAGCCGCTGTTCTGCTTTATTTTATTTTATTTTTTTATTTTTTATTGTTTTTTTAAGATTGATTGATTGATTGATTGACTGCTATGTTGGGTCTTCGTTTCTGTGCTAGGGCTCTCTCCAGTTGCGGTAAGTGGGGGCCACTCTGCATCACGGTGCGTAGGCCTCTCACTATCGCGGCCTCTCTTGTTGCGGAGCACAGGCTCCAGAGGCGCAGGCTCAGTAGTTGTGGCTCACGGGTCCAGTTGCTCCGCGGCATGTGGGATCCTCCCAGACCCGGGCTCGAACCCGTGTCCCCTGCATTGGCAGGCAGATTCTCAACCACTGCGCCACCAGGGAAGCCCCTGTTCCGCTTTATTTTAAAGGAAGTACCCTTTTCAGGACTCCTAGGCCCCTCGGGTGTGCATCATTTTCCCTCCAGGATTCCTGAGTGCCTCCAGACCCCTGTGGGCCTGCTGAGCAACATCGAGGACCAAAGGTCGGTCCCTCGGAGGCCCTCTGTGTATGCCGAGTGATGGGCAACACCCTGCACGTTCCTTAAGGAGAGCTGCATTTCCAGAGCACTGGAACAGCCTCAGGACCACATTTCTAGCCAGTGCGACGTGCCATGGAAGTGTTCGTCATGGCCCCCGTCTGAGCTGCCATGAGAAAACACTCTGCTTAGGATTCTTCGAGGACCTCGTACCTGAAGTCACACTGCTCGAGGAGAAAGTCAGCATCCTACCATGATGTGGCGCTAACGGGATACTCAGCGTGAGCAGTTGCCTCGAGGTAAGGCCCTGAATTGCCATGCAGAAGCGGAGGCGTGCAGCAGTTTCCAGGAGGCCATAGCCGTTGCTCTGCATTATTTTAACGTCAGTACGCTTTGCAGGACATCTAGCAGCCTCACGCGGGCACCCTATTCCCTGCAAGAACACTGAGTACCCTCAGGCCCCCAGGGGCCTGCTAAGCCACATCCAGGCCAGTAGCCTATCGGAACCACTCTGTGTATGCCGAGTGTAGGGCAACAGACTGCGCTCTTTCTTGGGACAGCTTGATTTCCCCAGCAGTCCCACAGGTCCACGAACACCGTTCTAGCAGGGCCAACGTGCCGTGCAGGTCTGGCTCATTGCCCTAGTCTGAGCTGCACTGAGAAAAACCCTCGGCTCCGCATTCCATCTGGGACTTCCTGCCTGAAGTCACCCTGCCTCTAGGAGAAAGTCGGCTTGCGTTCCGACTGCAACCAAAGCCCAGTTTCTTGTGTAACACTGCAGGCTTTTGAAGAGCCACGGGCCCGGAGGCCTAGCTGGGGCGTTCCATGGTTGACGCAGTTCGCTAGATGCGGAACGCTTTGCTTCGAGGAGTTGATTCAGGGAAGGAACCACTGGGTAACCTTTGTCTCTTTGGACTGGTTAGAAAGCACAGGGATATATGCTGCGTGTGCCCGTGGAAATGGGGGCCTGATGGAACTAGCCTTGCTTTCCCATTTTGAAAGCTCCATTCATGCTGCCTTGAAGCTACTTGAAATTGACTGCTGTTGACAGGCCACTAGCCACTGTAGGCATGGCTCTGGGAAGACAATGAGTTTTCTCTAGCTAAGCCGGGTGCTTCGATGGCCGGGGTGGAGCTCATCCTGCCACACTCTAGAGCTAAAGGGAAACTCAACGTGAGTACTGGCCTCGAGGTAAGTCCCTGAGTAACGGCGCCGAAAGGGCGGCATGCAGCTCTTTCCATGAGGTATTAGCCGCTGTTCTGCTTTATTTTATTTTATTTTTTTATTTTTTATTGTTTTTTTAAGATTGATTGATTGATTGATTGACTGCTATGTTGGGTCTTCGTTTCTGTGCTAGGGCTCTCTCCAGTTGCGGTAAGTGGGGGCCACTCTGCATCACGGTGCGTAGGCCTCTCACTATCGCGGCCTCTCTTGTTGCGGAGCACAGGCTCCAGAGGCGCAGGCTCAGTAGTTGTGGCTCACGGGTCCAGTTGCTCCGCGGCATGTGGGATCCTCCCAGACCCGGGCTCGAACCCGTGTCCCCTGCATTGGCAGGCAGATTCTCAACCACTGCGCCACCAGGGAAGCCCCTGTTCCGCTTTATTTTAAAGGAAGTACCCTTTTCAGGACTCCTAGGCCCCTCGGGTGTGCATCATTTTCCCTCCAGGATTCCTGAGTGCCTCCAGACCCCTGTGGGCCTGCTGAGCAACATCGAGGACCAAAGGTCGGTCCCTCGGAGGCCCTCTGTGTATGCCGAGTGATGGGCAACACCCTGCACGTTCCTTAAGGAGAGCTGCATTTCCAGAGCACTGGAACAGCCTCAGGACCACATTTCTAGCCAGTGCGACGTGCCATGGAAGTGTTCGTCATGGCCCCCGTCTGAGCTGCCATGAGAAAACACTCTGCTTAGGATTCTTCGAGGACCTCGTACCTGAAGTCACACTGCTCGAGGAGAAAGTCAGCATCCTACCATGATGTGGCGCTAACGGGATACTCAGCGTGAGCAGTTGCCTCGAGGTAAGGCCCTGAATTGCCATGCAGAAGCGGAGGCGTGCAGCAGTTTCCAGGAGGCCATAGCCGTTGCTCTGCATTATTTTAACGTCAGTACGCTTTGCAGGACATCTAGGAGCCTCACGTGGGCACCCTATTCCCTGCAAGAACACTGAGTACCCTCAGGCCCCCAGGGGCCTGCTAAGCCACATCCAGGCCAGTAGCCTATCGGAACCACTCTGTGTATGCCGAGTGTAGGGCAACAGACTGCGCTCTTTCTTGGGACAGCTTGATTTCCCCAGCAGTCCCACAGGTCCACGAACACCGTTCTAGCAGGTCCAACGTGCCGTGCAGGTCTGGCTCATTGCCCTAGTCTGAGCTGCACTGAGAAAAACCCTCGGCTCCGCATTCCATCTGGGACTTCCTGCCTGAAGTCACCCTGCCTCTAGGAGAAAGTCGGCTTGCGTTCCGACTGCAACCAAAGCCCAGTTTCTTGTGTAACACTGCAGGCTTTTGAAGAGCCACGGGCCCAGAGGCCTAGCTGGGGCGTTCCATGGTTGACGCAGTTCGCTAGATGCGGAACGCTTTGCTTCGAGGAGTTGATTCAGGGAAGGAACCACTGGGTAACCTTTGTCTCTTTGGACTGGTTAGAAAGCACAGGGATATATGCTGCGTGTGCCCGTGGAAATGGGGGCCTGATGGAACTAGCCTTGCTTTCCCATTTTGAAAGCTCCATTCATGCTGCCTTGAAGCTACTTGAAATTGACTGCTGTTGACAGGCCACTAGCCACTGTAGGCATGGCTCTGGGAAGACAATGAGTTTTCTCTAGCTAAGCCGGGTGCTTCGATGGCCGGGGTGGAGCTCATCCTGCCACACTCTAGAGCTAAAGGGAAACTCAACGTGAGTACTGGCCTCGAGGTAAGTCCCTGAGTAACGGCGCCGAAAGGGCGGCATGCAGCTCTTTCCATGAGGTATTAGCCGCTGTTCTGCTTTATTTAATTTTATTTTTTTATTTTTTATTGTTTTTTTAAGATTGATTGATTGATTGATTGACTGCTATGTTGGGTCTTCGTTTCTGTGCTAGGGCTCTCTCCAGTTGCGGTAAGTGGGGGCCACTCTGCATCACGGTGCGTAGGCCTCTCACTATCGCGGCCTCTCTTGTTGCGGAGCACAGGCTCCAGAGGCGCAGGCTCAGTAGTTGTGGCTCACGGGTCCAGTTGCTCCGCGGCATGTGGGATCCTCCCAGACCCGGGCTCGAACCCGTGTCCCCTGCATTGGCAGGCAGATTCTCAACCACTGCACCACCAGGGAAGCCCCTGTTCCGCTTTATTTTAAAGGAAGTACCCTTTTCAGGACTCCTAGGCCCCTCGGGTGTGCATCATTTTCCCTCCAGGATTCCTGAGTGCCTCCAGACCCCTGTGGGCCTGCTGAGCAACATCGAGGACCAAAGGTCGGTCCCTCGGAGGCCCTCTGTGTATGCCGAGTGATGGGCAACACCCTGCACGTTCCTTAAGGAGAGCTGCATTTCCAGAGCACTGGAACAGCCTCAGGACCACATTTCTAGCCAGTGTGACGTGCCATGGAAGTGTTCGTCATGGCCCCCGTCTGAGCTGCCATGAGAAAACACTCTGCTTAGGATTCTTCGAGGACCTCGTACCTGAAGTCACACTGCTCGAGGAGAAAGTCAGCATCCTACCATGATGTGGCGCTAACGGGATACTCAGCGTGAGCAGTTGCCTCGAGGTAAGGCCCTGAATTGCCATGCAGAAGCGGAGGCGTGCAGCAATTTCCAGGAGGCCATAGCCGTTGCTCTGCATTATTTTAACGTCAGTACGCTTTGCAGGACATCTAGCAGCCTCACGTGGGCACCCTATTCCCTGCAAGAACACTGAGTACCCTCAGGCCCCCAGGGGCCTGCTAAGCCACATCCAGGCCAGTAGCCTATCGGAACCACTCTGTGTATGCCGAGTGTAGGGCAACAGACTGCGCTCTTTCTTGGGACAGCTTGATTTCCCCAGCAGTCCCACAGGTCCACGAACACCGTTCTAGCAGGTCCAACGTGCCGTGCAGGTCTGGCTCATTGCCCTAGTCTGAGCTGCACTGAGAAAAACCCTCGGCTCCGCATTCCATCTGGGACTTCCTGCCTGAAGTCACCCTGCCTCTAGGAGAAAGTCGGCTTGCGTTCCGACTGCAACCAAAGCCCAGTTTCTTGTGTAACACTGCAGGCTTTTGAAGAGCCACGGGCCCGGAGGCCTAGCTGGGGCGTTCCATGGTTGACGCAGTTCGCTAGATGCGGAACGCTTTGCTTCGAGGAGTTGATTCAGGGAAGGAACCACTGGGTAACCTTTGTCTCTTTGGACTGGTTAGAAAGCACAGGGATATATGCTGCGTGTGCCCGTGGAAATGGGGGCCTGATGGAACTAGCCTTGCTTTCCCATTTTGAAAGCTCCATTCATGCTGCCTTGAAGCTACTTGAAATTGACTGCTGTTGACAGGCCACTAGCCACTGTAGGCATGGCTCTGGGAAGACAATGAGTTTTCTCTAGCTAAGCCGGGTGCTTCGATGGCCGGGGTGGAGCTCATCCTGCCACACTCTAGAGCTAAAGGGAAACTCAACGTGAGTACTGGCCTCGAGGTAAGTCCCTGAGTAACGGCGCCGAAAGGGCGGCATGCAGCTCTTTCCATGAGGTATTAGCCGCTGTTCTGCTTTATTTTATTTTATTTTTTTATTTTTTATTGTTTTTTTAAGATTGATTGATTGATTGATTGACTGCTATGTTGGGTCTTCGTTTCTGTGCTAGGGCTCTCTCCAGTTGCGGTAAGTGGGGGCCACTCTGCATCACGGTGCGTAGGCCTCTCACTATCGCGGCCTCTCTTGTTGCGGAGCACAGGCTCCAGAGGCGCAGGCTCAGTAGTTGTGGCTCACGGGTCCAGTTGCTCCGCGGCATGTGGGATCCTCCCAGACCCGGGCTCGAACCCGTGTCCCCTGCATTGGCAGGCAGATTCTCAACCACTGCGCCACCAGGGAAGCCCCTGTTCCGCTTTATTTTAAAGGAAGTACCCTTTTCAGGACTCCTAGGCCCCTCGGGTGTGCATCATTTTCCCTCCAGGATTCCTGAGTGCCTCCAGACCCCTGTGGGCCTGCTGAGCAACATCGAGGACCAAAGGTCGGTCCCTCGGAGGCCCTCTGTGTATGCCGAGTGATGGGCAACACCCTGCACGTTCCTTAAGGAGAGCTGCATTTCCAGAGCACTGGAACAGCCTCAGGACCACATTTCTAGCCAGTGCGACGTGCCATGGAAGTGTTCGTCATGGCCCCCGTCTGAGCTGCCATGAGAAAACACTCTGCTTAGGATTCTTCGAGGACCTCGTACCTGAAGTCACACTGCTCGAGGAGAAAGTCAGCATCCTACCATGATGTGGCGCTAACGGGATACTCAGCGTGAGCAGTTGCCTCGAGGTAAGGCCCTGAATTGCCATGCAGAAGCGGAGGCGTGCAGCAGTTTCCAGGAGGCCATAGCCGTTGCTCTGCATTATTTTAACGTCAGTACGCTTTGCAGGACATCTAGCAGCCTCACGTGGGCACCCTATTCCCTGCAAGAACACTGAGTACCCTCAGGCCCCCAGGGGCCTGCTAAGCCACATCCAGGCCAGTAGCCTATCGGAACCACTCTGTGTATGCCGAGTGTAGGGCAACAGACTGCGCTCTTTCTTGGGACAGCTTGATTTCCCCAGCAGTCCCACAGGTCCACGAACACCGTTCTAGCAGGTCCAACGTGCCGTGCAGGTCTGGCTCATTGCCCTAGTCTGAGCTGCACTGAGAAAAACCCTCGGCTCCGCATTCCATCTGGGACTTCCTGCCTGAAGTCACCCTGCCTCTAGGAGAAAGTCGGCTTGCGTTCCGACTGCAACCAAAGCCCAGTTTCTTGTGTAACACTGCAGGCTTTTGAAGAGCCACGGGCCCGGAGGCCTAGCTGGGGCGTTCCATGGTTGACGCAGTTCGCTAGATGCGGAACGCTTTGCTTCGAGGAGTTGATTCAGGGAAGGAACCACTGGGTAACCTTTGTCTCTTTGGACTGGTTAGAAAGCACAGGGATATATGCTGCGTGTGCCCGTGGAAATGGGGGCCTGATGGAACTAGCCTTGCTTTCCCATTTTGAAAGCTCCATTCATGCTGCCTTGAAGCTACTTGAAATTGACTGCTGTTGACAGGCCACTAGCCACTGTAGGCATGGCTCTGGGAAGACAATGAGTTTTCTCTAGCTAAGCCGGGTGCTTCGATGGCCGGGGTGGAGCTCATCCTGCCACACTCTAGAGCTAAAGGGAAACTCAACGTGAGTACTGGCCTCGAGGTAAGTCCCTGAGTAACGGCGCCGAAAGGGCGGCATGCAGCTCTTTCCATGAGGTATTAGCCGCTGTTCTGCTTTATTTTATTTTATTTTTTTATTTTTTATTGTTTTTTTAAGATTGATTGATTGATTGATTGACTGCTATGTTGGGTCTTCGTTTCTGTGCTAGGGCTCTCTCCAGTTGCGGTAAGTGGGGGCCACTCTGCATCACGGTGCGTAGGCCTCTCACTATCGCGGCCTCTCTTGTTGCGGAGCACAGGCTCCAGAGGCGCAGGCTCAGTAGTTGTGGCTCACGGGTCCAGTTGCTCCGCGGCATGTGGGATCCTCCCAGACCCGGGCTCGAACCCGTGTCCCCTGCATTGGCAGGCAGATTCTCAACCACTGCGCCACCAGGGAAGCCCCTGTTCCGCTTTATTTTAAAGGAAGTACCCTTTTCAGGACTCCTAGGCCCCTCGGGTGTGCATCATTTTCCCTCCAGGATTCCTGAGTGCCTCCAGACCCCTGTGGGCCTGCTGAGCAACATCGAGGACCAAAGGTCGGTCCCTCGGAGGCCCTCTGTGTATGCCGAGTGATGGGCAACACCCTGCACGTTCCTTAAGGAGAGCTGCATTTCCAGAGCACTGGAACAGCCTCAGGACCACATTTCTAGCCAGTGCGACGTGCCATGGAAGTGTTCGTCATGGCCCCCGTCTGAGCTGCCATGAGAAAACACTCTGCTTAGGATTCTTCGAGGACCTCGTACCTGAAGTCACACTGCTCGAGGAGAAAGTCAGCATCCTACCATGATGTGGCGCTAACGGGATACTCAGCGTGAGCAGTTGCCTCGAGGTAAGGCCCTGAATTGCCATGCAGAAGCGGAGGCGTGCAGCAGTTTCCAGGAGGCCATAGCCGTTGCTCTGCATTATTTTAACGTCAGTACGCTTTGCAGGACATCTAGCAGCCTCACGTGGGCACCCTATTCCCTGCAAGAACACTGAGTACCCTCAGGCCCCCAGGGGCCTGCTAAGCCACATCCAGGCCAGTAGCCTATCGGAACCACTCTGTGTATGCCGAGTGTAGGGCAACAGACTGCGCTCTTTCTTGGGACAGCTTGATTTCCCCAGCAGTCCCACAGGTCCACGAACACCGTTCTAGCAGGTCCAACGTGCCGTGCAGGTCTGGCTCATTGCCCTAGTCTGAGCTGCACTGAGAAAAACCCTCGGCTCCGCATTCCATCTGGGACTTCCTGCCTGAAGTCACCCTGCCTCTAGGAGAAAGTCGGCTTGCGTTCCGACTGCAACCAAAGCCCAGTTTCTTGTGTAACACTGCAGGCTTTTGAAGAGCCACGGGCCCGGAGGCCTAGCTGGGGCGTTCCATGGTTGACGCAGTTCGCTAGATGCGGAACGCTTTGCTTCGAGGAGTTGATTCAGGGAAGGAACCACTGGGTAACCTTTGTCTCTTTGGACTGGTTAGAAAGCACAGGGATATATGCTGCGTGTGCCCGTGGAAATGGGGGCCTGATGGAACTAGCCTTGCTTTCCCATTTTGAAAGCTCCATTCATGCTGCCTTGAAGCTACTTGAAATTGACTGCTGTTGACAGGCCACTAGCCACTGTAGGCATGGCTCTGGGAAGACAATGAGTTTTCTCTAGCTAAGCCGGGTGCTTCGATGGCCGGGGTGGAGCTCATCCTGCCACACTCTAGAGCTAAAGGGAAACTCAACGTGAGTACTGGCCTCGAGGTAAGTCCCTGAGTAACGGCGCCGAAAGGGCGGCATGCAGCTCTTTCCATGAGGTATTAGCCGCTGTTCTGCTTTATTTTATTTTATTTTTTTATTTTTTATTGTTTTTTTAAGATTGATTGATTGATTGATTGACTGCTATGTTGGGTCTTCGTTTCTGTGCTAGGGCTCTCTCCAGTTGCGGTAAGTGGGGGCCACTCTGCATCACGGTGCGTAGGCCTCTCACTATCGCGGCCTCTCTTGTTGCGGAGCACAGGCTCCAGAGGCGCAGGCTCAGTAGTTGTGGCTCACGGGTCCAGTTGCTCCGCGGCATGTGGGATCCTCCCAGACCCGGGCTCGAACCCGTGTCCCCTGCATTGGCAGGCAGATTCTCAACCACTGCGCCACCAGGGAAGCCCCTGTTCCGCTTTATTTTAAAGGAAGTACCCTTTTCAGGACTCCTAGGCCCCTCGGGTGTGCATCATTTTCCCTCCAGGATTCCTGAGTGCCTCCAGACCCCTGTGGGCCTGCTGAGCAACATCGAGGACCAAAGGTCGGTCCCTCGGAGGCCCTCTGTGTATGCCGAGTGATGGGCAACACCCTGCACGTTCCTTAAGGAGAGCTGCATTTCCAGAGCACTGGAACAGCCTCAGGACCACATTTCTAGCCAGTGCGACGTGCCATGGAAGTGTTCGTCATGGCCCCCGTCTGAGCTGCCATGAGAAAACACTCTGCTTAGGATTCTTCGAGGACCTCGTACCTGAAGTCACACTGCTCGAGGAGAAAGTCAGCATCCTACCATGATGTGGCGCTAACGGGATACTCAGCGTGAGCAGTTGCCTCGAGGTAAGGCCCTGAATTGCCATGCAGAAGCGGAGGCGTGCAGCAGTTTCCAGGAGGCCATAGCCGTTGCTCTGCATTATTTTAACGTCAGTACGCTTTGCAGGACATCTAGCAGCCTCACGTGGGCACCCTATTCCCTGCAAGAACACTGAGTACCCTCAGGCCCCCAGGGGCCTGCTAAGCCACATCCAGGCCAGTAGCCTATCGGAACCACTCTGTGTATGCCGAGTGTAGGGCAACAGACTGCGCTCTTTCTTGGGACAGCTTGATTTCCCCAGCAGTCCCACAGGTCCACGAACACCGTTCTAGCAGGTCCAACGTGCCGTGCAGGTCTGGCTCATTGCCCTAGTCTGAGCTGCACTGAGAAAAACCCTCGGCTCCGCATTCCATCTGGGACTTCCTGCCTGAAGTCACCCTGCCTCTAGGAGAAAGTCGGCTTGCGTTCCGACTGCAACCAAAGCCCAGTTTCTTGTGTAACACTGCAGGCTTTTGAAGAGCCACGGGCCCGGAGGCCTAGCTGGGGCGTTCCATGGTTGACGCAGTTCGCTAGATGCGGAACGCTTTGCTTCGAGGAGTTGATTCAGGGAAGGAACCACTGGGTAACCTTTGTCTCTTTGGACTGGTTAGAAAGCACAGGGATATATGCTGCGTGTGCCCGTGGAAATGGGGGCCTGATGGAACTAGCCTTGCTTTCCCATTTTGAAAGCTCCATTCATGCTGCCTTGAAGCTACTTGAAATTGACTGCTGTTGACAGGCCACTAGCCACTGTAGGCATGGCTCTGGGAAGACAATGAGTTTTCTCTAGCTAAGCCGGGTGCTTCGATGGCCGGGGTGGAGCTCATCCTGCCACACTCTAGAGCTAAAGGGAAACTCAACGTGAGTACTGGCCTCGAGGTAAGTCCCTGAGTAACGGCGCCGAAAGGGCGGCATGCAGCTCTTTCCATGAGGTATTAGCCGCTGTTCTGCTTTATTTTATTTTATTTTTTTATTTTTTATTGTTTTTTTAAGATTGATTGATTGATTGATTGACTGCTATGTTGGGTCTTCGTTTCTGTGCTAGGGCTCTCTCCAGTTGCGGTAAGTGGGGGCCACTCTGCATCACGGTGCGTAGGCCTCTCACTATCGCGGCCTCTCTTGTTGCGGAGCACAGGCTCCAGAGGCGCAGGCTCAGTAGTTGTGGCTCACGGGTCCAGTTGCTCCGCGGCATGTGGGATCCTCCCAGACCCGGGCTCGAACCCGTGTCCCCTGCATTGGCAGGCAGATTCTCAACCACTGCGCCACCAGGGAAGCCCCTGTTCCGCTTTATTTTAAAGGAAGTACCCTTTTCAGGACTCCTAGGCCCCTCGGGTGTGCATCATTTTCCCTCCAGGATTCCTGAGTGCCTCCAGACCCCTGTGGGCCTGCTGAGCAACATCGAGGACCAAAGGTCGGTCCCTCGGAGGCCCTCTGTGTATGCCGAGTGATGGGCAACACCCTGCACGTTCCTTAAGGAGAGCTGCATTTCCAGAGCACTGGAACAGCCTCAGGACCACATTTCTAGCCAGTGCGACGTGCCATGGAAGTGTTCGTCATGGCCCCCGTCTGAGCTGCCATGAGAAAACACTCTGCTTAGGATTCTTCGAGGACCTCGTACCTGAAGTCACACTGCTCGAGGAGAAAGTCAGCATCCTACCATGATGTGGCGCTAACGGGATACTCAGCGTGAGCAGTTGCCTCGAGGTAAGGCCCTGAATTGCCATGCAGAAGCGGAGGCGTGCAGCAGTTTCCAGGAGGCCATAGCCGTTGCTCTGCATTATTTTAACGTCAGTACGCTTTGCAGGACATCTAGCAGCCTCACGCGGGCACCCTATTCCCTGCAAGAACACTGAGTACCCTCAGGCCCCCAGGGGCCTGCTAAGCCACATCCAGGCCAGTAGCCTATCGGAACCACTCTGTGTATGCCGAGTGTAGGGCAACAGACTGCGCTCTTTCTTGGGACAGCTTGATTTCCCCAGCAGTCCCACAGGTCCACGAACACCGTTCTAGCAGGGCCAACGTGCCGTGCAGGTCTGGCTCATTGCCCTAGTCTGAGCTGCACTGAGAAAAACCCTCGGCTCCGCATTCCATCTGGGACTTCCTGCCTGAAGTCACCCTGCCTCTAGGAGAAAGTCGGCTTGCGTTCCGACTGCAACCAAAGCCCAGTTTCTTGTGTAACACTGCAGGCTTTTGAAGAGCCACGGGCCCGGAGGCCTAGCTGGGGCGTTCCATGGTTGACGCAGTTCGCTAGATGCGGAACGCTTTGCTTCGAGGAGTTGATTCAGGGAAGGAACCACTGGGTAACCTTTGTCTCTTTGGACTGGTTAGAAAGCACAGGGATATATGCTGCGTGTGCCCGTGGAAATGGGGGCCTGATGGAACTAGCCTTGCTTTCCCATTTTGAAAGCTCCATTCATGCTGCCTTGAAGCTACTTGAAATTGACTGCTGTTGACAGGCCACTAGCCACTGTAGGCATGGCTCTGGGAAGACAATGAGTTTTCTCTAGCTAAGCCGGGTGCTTCGATGGCCGGGGTGGAGCTCATCCTGCCACACTCTAGAGCTAAAGGGAAACTCAACGTGAGTACTGGCCTCGAGGTAAGTCCCTGAGTAACGGCGCCGAAAGGGCGGCATGCAGCTCTTTCCATGAGGTATTAGCCGCTGTTCTGCTTTATTTTATTTTATTTTTTTATTTTTTATTGTTTTTTTAAGATTGATTGATTGATTGATTGACTGCTATGTTGGGTCTTCGTTTCTGTGCTAGGGCTCTCTCCAGTTGCGGTAAGTGGGGGCCACTCTGCATCACGGTGCGTAGGCCTCTCACTATCGCGGCCTCTCTTGTTGCGGAGCACAGGCTCCAGAGGCGCAGGCTCAGTAGTTGTGGCTCACGGGTCCAGTTGCTCCGCGGCATGTGGGATCCTCCCAGACCCGGGCTCGAACCCGTGTCCCCTGCATTGGCAGGCAGATTCTCAACCACTGCGCCACCAGGGAAGCCCCTGTTCCGCTTTATTTTAAAGGAAGTACCCTTTTCAGGACTCCTAGGCCCCTCGGGTGTGCATCATTTTCCCTCCAGGATTCCTGAGTGCCTCCAGACCCCTGTGGGCCTGCTGAGCAACATCGAGGACCAAAGGTCGGTCCCTCGGAGGCCCTCTGTGTATGCCGAGTGATGGGCAACACCCTGCACGTTCCTTAAGGAGAGCTGCATTTCCAGAGCACTGGAACAGCCTCAGGACCACATTTCTAGCCAGTGCGACGTGCCATGGAAGTGTTCGTCATGGCCCCCGTCTGAGCTGCCATGAGAAAACACTCTGCTTAGGATTCTTCGAGGACCTCGTACCTGAAGTCACACTGCTCGAGGAGAAAGTCAGCATCCTACCATGATGTGGCGCTAACGGGATACTCAGCGTGAGCAGTTGCCTCGAGGTAAGGCCCTGAATTGCCATGCAGAAGCGGAGGCGTGCAGCAGTTTCCAGGAGGCCATAGCCGTTGCTCTGCATTATTTTAACGTCAGTACGCTTTGCAGGACATCTAGCAGCCTCACGTGGGCACCCTATTCCCTGCAAGAACACTGAGTACCCTCAGGCCCCCAGGGGCCTGCTAAGCCACATCCAGGCCAGTAGCCTATCGGAACCACTCTGTGTATGCCGAGTGTAGGGCAACAGACTGCGCTCTTTCTTGGGACAGCTTGATTTCCCCAGCAGTCCCACAGGTCCACGAACACCGTTCTAGCAGGTCCAACGTGCCGTGCAGGTCTGGCTCATTGCCCTAGTCTGAGCTGCACTGAGAAAAACCCTCGGCTCCGCATTCCATCTGGGACTTCCTGCCTGAAGTCACCCTGCCTCTAGGAGAAAGTCGGCTTGCGTTCCGACTGCAACCAAAGCCCAGTTTCTTGTGTAACACTGCAGGCTTTTGAAGAGCCACGGGCCCGGAGGCCTAGCTGGGGCGTTCCATGGTTGACGCAGTTCGCTAGATGCGGAACGCTTTGCTTCGAGGAGTTGATTCAGGGAAGGAACCACTGGGTAACCTTTGTCTCTTTGGACTGGTTAGAAAGCACAGGGATATATGCTGCGTGTGCCCGTGGAAATGGGGGCCTGATGGAACTAGCCTTGCTTTCCCATTTTGAAAGCTCCATTCATGCTGCCTTGAAGCTACTTGAAATTGACTGCTGTTGACAGGCCACTAGCCACTGTAGGCATGGCTCTGGGAAGACAATGAGTTTTCTCTAGCTAAGCCGGGTGCTTCGATGGCCGGGGTGGAGCTCATCCTGCCACACTCTAGAGCTAAAGGGAAACTCAACGTGAGTACTGGCCTCGAGGTAAGTCCCTGAGTAACGGCGCCGAAAGGGCGGCATGCAGCTCTTTCCATGAGGTATTAGCCGCTGTTCTGCTTTATTTTATTTTATTTTTTTATTTTTTATTGTTTTTTTAAGATTGATTGATTGATTGATTGACTGCTATGTTGGGTCTTCGTTTCTGTGCTAGGGCTCTCTCCAGTTGCGGTAAGTGGGGGCCACTCTGCATCACGGTGCGTAGGCCTCTCACTATCGCGGCCTCTCTTGTTGCGGAGCACAGGCTCCAGAGGCGCAGGCTCAGTAGTTGTGGCTCACGGGTCCAGTTGCTCCGCGGCATGTGGGATCCTCCCAGACCCGGGCTCGAACCCGTGTCCCCTGCATTGGCAGGCAGATTCTCAACCACTGCGCCACCAGGGAAGCCCCTGTTCCGCTTTATTTTAAAGGAAGTACCCTTTTCAGGACTCCTAGGCCCCTCGGGTGTGCATCATTTTCCCTCCAGGATTCCTGAGTGCCTCCAGACCCCTGTGGGCCTGCTGAGCAACATCGAGGACCAAAGGTCGGTCCCTCGGAGGCCCTCTGTGTATGCCGAGTGATGGGCAACACCCTGCACGTTCCTTAAGGAGAGCTGCATTTCCAGAGCACTGGAACAGCCTCAGGACCACATTTCTAGCCAGTGCGACGTGCCATGGAAGTGTTCGTCATGGCCCCCGTCTGAGCTGCCATGAGAAAACACTCTGCTTAGGATTCTTCGAGGACCTCGTACCTGAAGTCACACTGCTCGAGGAGAAAGTCAGCATCCTACCATGATGTGGCGCTAACGGGATACTCAGCGTGAGCAGTTGCCTCGAGGTAAGGCCCTGAATTGCCATGCAGAAGCGGAGGCGTGCAGCAGTTTCCAGGAGGCCATAGCCGTTGCTCTGCATTATTTTAACGTCAGTACGCTTTGCAGGACATCTAGCAGCCTCACGTGGGCACCCTATTCCCTGCAAGAACACTGAGTACCCTCAGGCCCCCAGGGGCCTGCTAAGCCACATCCAGGCCAGTAGCCTATCGGAACCACTCTGTGTATGCCGAGTGTAGGGCAACAGACTGCGCTCTTTCTTGGGACAGCTTGATTTCCCCAGCAGTCCCACAGGTCCACGAACACCGTTCTAGCAGGTCCAACGTGCCGTGCAGGTCTGGCTCATTGCCCTAGTCTGAGCTGCACTGAGAAAAACCCTCGGCTCCGCATTCCATCTGGGACTTCCTGCCTGAAGTCACCCTGCCTCTAGGAGAAAGTCGGCTTGCGTTCCGACTGCAACCAAAGCCCAGTTTCTTGTGTAACACTGCAGGCTTTTGAAGAGCCACGGGCCCGGAGGCCTAGCTGGGGCGTTCCATGGTTGACGCAGTTCGCTAGATGCGGAACGCTTTGCTTCGAGGAGTTGATTCAGGGAAGGAACCACTGGGTAACCTTTGTCTCTTTGGACTGGTTAGAAAGCACAGGGATATATGCTGCGTGTGCCCGTGGAAATGGGGGCCTGATGGAACTAGCCTTGCTTTCCCATTTTGAAAGCTCCATTCATGCTGCCTTGAAGCTACTTGAAATTGACTGCTGTTGACAGGCCACTAGCCACTGTAGGCATGGCTCTGGGAAGACAATGAGTTTTCTCTAGCTAAGCCGGGTGCTTCGATGGCCGGGGTGGAGCTCATCCTGCCACACTCTAGAGCTAAAGGGAAACTCAACGTGAGTACTGGCCTCGAGGTAAGTCCCTGAGTAACGGCGCCGAAAGGGCGGCATGCAGCTCTTTCCATGAGGTATTAGCCGCTGTTCTGCTTTATTTTATTTTATTTTTTTATTTTTTATTGTTTTTTTAAGATTGATTGATTGATTGATTGACTGCTATGTTGGGTCTTCGTTTCTGTGCTAGGGCTCTCTCCAGTTGCGGTAAGTGGGGGCCACTCTGCATCACGGTGCGTAGGCCTCTCACTATCGCGGCCTCTCTTGTTGCGGAGCACAGGCTCCAGAGGCGCAGGCTCAGTAGTTGTGGCTCACGGGTCCAGTTGCTCCGCGGCATGTGGGATCCTCCCAGACCCGGGCTCGAACCCGTGTCCCCTGCATTGGCAGGCAGATTCTCAACCACTGCGCCACCAGGGAAGCCCCTGTTCCGCTTTATTTTAAAGGAAGTACCCTTTTCAGGACTCCTAGGCCCCTCGGGTGTGCATCATTTTCCCTCCAGGATTCCTGAGTGCCTCCAGACCCCTGTGGGCCTGCTGAGCAACATCGAGGACCAAAGGTCGGTCCCTCGGAGGCCCTCTGTGTATGCCGAGTGATGGGCAACACCCTGCACGTTCCTTAAGGAGAGCTGCATTTCCAGAGCACTGGAACAGCCTCAGGACCACATTTCTAGCCAGTGCGACGTGCCATGGAAGTGTTCGTCATGGCCCCCGTCTGAGCTGCCATGAGAAAACACTCTGCTTAGGATTCTTCGAGGACCTCGTACCTGAAGTCACACTGCTCGAGGAGAAAGTCAGCATCCTACCATGATGTGGCGCTAACGGGATACTCAGCGTGAGCAGTTGCCTCGAGGTAAGGCCCTGAATTGCCATGCAGAAGCGGAGGCGTGCAGCAGTTTCCAGGAGGCCATAGCCGTTGCTCTGCATTATTTTAACGTCAGTACGCTTTGCAGGACATCTAGCAGCCTCACGTGGGCACCCTATTCCCTGCAAGAACACTGAGTACCCTCAGGCCCCCAGGGGCCTGCTAAGCCACATCCAGGCCAGTAGCCTATCGGAACCACTCTGTGTATGCCGAGTGTAGGGCAACAGACTGCGCTCTTTCTTGGGACAGCTTGATTTCCCCAGCAGTCCCACAGGTCCACGAACACCGTTCTAGCAGGTCCAACGTGCCGTGCAGGTCTGGCTCATTGCCCTAGTCTGAGCTGCACTGAGAAAAACCCTCGGCTCCGCATTCCATCTGGGACTTCCTGCCTGAAGTCACCCTGCCTCTAGGAGAAAGTCGGCTTGCGTTCCGACTGCAACCAAAGCCCAGTTTCTTGTGTAACACTGCAGGCTTTTGAAGAGCCACGGGCCCGGAGGCCTAGCTGGGGCGTTCCATGGTTGACGCAGTTCGCTAGATGCGGAACGCTTTGCTTCGAGGAGTTGATTCAGGGAAGGAACCACTGGGTAACCTTTGTCTCTTTGGACTGGTTAGAAAGCACAGGGATATATGCTGCGTGTGCCCGTGGAAATGGGGGCCTGATGGAACTAGCCTTGCTTTCCCATTTTGAAAGCTCCATTCATGCTGCCTTGAAGCTACTTGAAATTGACTGCTGTTGACAGGCCACTAGCCACTGTAGGCATGGCTCTGGGAAGACAATGAGTTTTCTCTAGCTAAGCCGGGTGCTTCGATGGCCGGGGTGGAGCTCATCCTGCCACACTCTAGAGCTAAAGGGAAACTCAACGTGAGTACTGGCCTCGAGGTAAGTCCCTGAGTAACGGCGCCGAAAGGGCGGCATGCAGCTCTTTCCATGAGGTATTAGCCGCTGTTCTGCTTTATTTTATTTTATTTTTTTATTTTTTATTGTTTTTTTAAGATTGATTGATTGATTGATTGACTGCTATGTTGGGTCTTCGTTTCTGTGCTAGGGCTCTCTCCAGTTGCGGTAAGTGGGGGCCACTCTGCATCACGGTGCGTAGGCCTCTCACTATCGCGGCCTCTCTTGTTGCGGAGCACAGGCTCCAGAGGCGCAGGCTCAGTAGTTGTGGCTCACGGGTCCAGTTGCTCCGCGGCATGTGGGATCCTCCCAGACCCGGGCTCGAACCCGTGTCCCCTGCATTGGCAGGCAGATTCTCAACCACTGCGCCACCAGGGAAGCCCCTGTTCCGCTTTATTTTAAAGGAAGTACCCTTTTCAGGACTCCTAGGCCCCTCGGGTGTGCATCATTTTCCCTCCAGGATTCCTGAGTGCCTCCAGACCCCTGTGGGCCTGCTGAGCAACATCGAGGACCAAAGGTCGGTCCCTCGGAGGCCCTCTGTGTATGCCGAGTGATGGGCAACACCCTGCACGTTCCTTAAGGAGAGCTGCATTTCCAGAGCACTGGAACAGCCTCAGGACCACATTTCTAGCCAGTGCGACGTGCCATGGAAGTGTTCGTCATGGCCCCCGTCTGAGCTGCCATGAGAAAACACTCTGCTTAGGATTCTTCGAGGACCTCGTACCTGAAGTCACACTGCTCGAGGAGAAAGTCAGCATCCTACCATGATGTGGCGCTAACGGGATACTCAGCGTGAGCAGTTGCCTCGAGGTAAGGCCCTGAATTGCCATGCAGAAGCGGAGGCGTGCAGCAGTTTCCAGGAGGCCATAGCCGTTGCTCTGCATTATTTTAACGTCAGTACGCTTTGCAGGACATCTAGCAGCCTCACGCGGGCACCCTATTCCCTGCAAGAACACTGAGTACCCTCAGGCCCCCAGGGGCCTGCTAAGCCACATCCAGGCCAGTAGCCTATCGGAACCACTCTGTGTATGCCGAGTGTAGGGCAACAGACTGCGCTCTTTCTTGGGACAGCTTGATTTCCCCAGCAGTCCCACAGGTCCACGAACACCGTTCTAGCAGGGCCAACGTGCCGTGCAGGTCTGGCTCATTGCCCTAGTCTGAGCTGCACTGAGAAAAACCCTCGGCTCCGCATTCCATCTGGGACTTCCTGCCTGAAGTCACCCTGCCTCTAGGAGAAAGTCGGCTTGCGTTCCGACTGCAACCAAAGCCCAGTTTCTTGTGTAACACTGCAGGCTTTTGAAGAGCCACGGGCCCGGAGGCCTAGCTGGGGCGTTCCATGGTTGACGCAGTTCGCTAGATGCGGAACGCTTTGCTTCGAGGAGTTGATTCAGGGAAGGAACCACTGGGTAACCTTTGTCTCTTTGGACTGGTTAGAAAGCACAGGGATATATGCTGCGTGTGCCCGTGGAAATGGGGGCCTGATGGAACTAGCCTTGCTTTCCCATTTTGAAAGCTCCATTCATGCTGCCTTGAAGCTACTTGAAATTGACTGCTGTTGACAGGCCACTAGCCACTGTAGGCATGGCTCTGGGAAGACAATGAGTTTTCTCTAGCTAAGCCGGGTGCTTCGATGGCCGGGGTGGAGCTCATCCTGCCACACTCTAGAGCTAAAGGGAAACTCAACGTGAGTACTGGCCTCGAGGTAAGTCCCTGAGTAACGGCGCCGAAAGGGCGGCATGCAGCTCTTTCCATGAGGTATTAGCCGCTGTTCTGCTTTATTTTATTTTATTTTTTTATTTTTTATTGTTTTTTTAAGATTGATTGATTGATTGATTGACTGCTATGTTGGGTCTTCGTTTCTGTGCTAGGGCTCTCTCCAGTTGCGGTAAGTGGGGGCCACTCTGCATCACGGTGCGTAGGCCTCTCACTATCGCGGCCTCTCTTGTTGCGGAGCACAGGCTCCAGAGGCGCAGGCTCAGTAGTTGTGGCTCACGGGTCCAGTTGCTCCGCGGCATGTGGGATCCTCCCAGACCCGGGCTCGAACCCGTGTCCCCTGCATTGGCAGGCAGATTCTCAACCACTGCGCCACCAGGGAAGCCCCTGTTCCGCTTTATTTTAAAGGAAGTACCCTTTTCAGGACTCCTAGGCCCCTCGGGTGTGCATCATTTTCCCTCCAGGATTCCTGAGTGCCTCCAGACCCCTGTGGGCCTGCTGAGCAACATCGAGGACCAAAGGTCGGTCCCTCGGAGGCCCTCTGTGTATGCCGAGTGATGGGCAACACCCTGCACGTTCCTTAAGGAGAGCTGCATTTCCAGAGCACTGGAACAGCCTCAGGACCACATTTCTAGCCAGTGCGACGTGCCATGGAAGTGTTCGTCATGGCCCCCGTCTGAGCTGCCATGAGAAAACACTCTGCTTAGGATTCTTCGAGGACCTCGTACCTGAAGTCACACTGCTCGAGGAGAAAGTCAGCATCCTACCATGATGTGGCGCTAACGGGATACTCAGCGTGAGCAGTTGCCTCGAGGTAAGGCCCTGAATTGCCATGCAGAAGCGGAGGCGTGCAGCAGTTTCCAGGAGGCCATAGCCGTTGCTCTGCATTATTTTAACGTCAGTACGCTTTGCAGGACATCTAGCAGCCTCACGCGGGCACCCTATTCCCTGCAAGAACACTGAGTACCCTCAGGCCCCCAGGGGCCTGCTAAGCCACATCCAGGCCAGTAGCCTATCGGAACCACTCTGTGTATGCCGAGTGTAGGGCAACAGACTGCGCTCTTTCTTGGGACAGCTTGATTTCCCCAGCAGTCCCACAGGTCCACGAACACCGTTCTAGCAGGGCCAACGTGCCGTGCAGGTCTGGCTCATTGCCCTAGTCTGAGCTGCACTGAGAAAAACCCTCGGCTCCGCATTCCATCTGGGACTTCCTGCCTGAAGTCACCCTGCCTCTAGGAGAAAGTCGGCTTGCGTTCCGACTGCAACCAAAGCCCAGTTTCTTGTGTAACACTGCAGGCTTTTGAAGAGCCACGGGCCCGGAGGCCTAGCTGGGGCGTTCCATGGTTGACGCAGTTCGCTAGATGCGGAACGCTTTGCTTCGAGGAGTTGATTCAGGGAAGGAACCACTGGGTAACCTTTGTCTCTTTGGACTGGTTAGAAAGCACAGGGATATATGCTGCGTGTGCCCGTGGAAATGGGGGCCTGATGGAACTAGCCTTGCTTTCCCATTTTGAAAGCTCCATTCATGCTGCCTTGAAGCTACTTGAAATTGACTGCTGTTGACAGGCCACTAGCCACTGTAGGCATGGCTCTGGGAAGACAATGAGTTTTCTCTAGCTAAGCCGGGTGCTTCGATGGCCGGGGTGGAGCTCATCCTGCCACACTCTAGAGCTAAAGGGAAACTCAACGTGAGTACTGGCCTCGAGGTAAGTCCCTGAGTAACGGCGCCGAAAGGGCGGCATGCAGCTCTTTCCATGAGGTATTAGCCGCTGTTCTGCTTTATTTTATTTTATTTTTTTATTTTTTATTGTTTTTTTAAGATTGATTGATTGATTGATTGACTGCTATGTTGGGTCTTCGTTTCTGTGCTAGGGCTCTCTCCAGTTGCGGTAAGTGGGGGCCACTCTGCATCACGGTGCGTAGGCCTCTCACTATCGCGGCCTCTCTTGTTGCGGAGCACAGGCTCCAGAGGCGCAGGCTCAGTAGTTGTGGCTCACGGGTCCAGTTGCTCCGCGGCATGTGGGATCCTCCCAGACCCGGGCTCGAACCCGTGTCCCCTGCATTGGCAGGCAGATTCTCAACCACTGCGCCACCAGGGAAGCCCCTGTTCCGCTTTATTTTAAAGGAAGTACCCTTTTCAGGACTCCTAGGCCCCTCGGGTGTGCATCATTTTCCCTCCAGGATTCCTGAGTGCCTCCAGACCCCTGTGGGCCTGCTGAGCAACATCGAGGACCAAAGGTCGGTCCCTCGGAGGCCCTCTGTGTATGCCGAGTGATGGGCAACACCCTGCACGTTCCTTAAGGAGAGCTGCATTTCCAGAGCACTGGAACAGCCTCAGGACCACATTTCTAGCCAGTGCGACGTGCCATGGAAGTGTTCGTCATGGCCCCCGTCTGAGCTGCCATGAGAAAACACTCTGCTTAGGATTCTTCGAGGACCTCGTACCTGAAGTCACACTGCTCGAGGAGAAAGTCAGCATCCTACCATGATGTGGCGCTAACGGGATACTCAGCGTGAGCAGTTGCCTCGAGGTAAGGCCCTGAATTGCCATGCAGAAGCGGAGGCGTGCAGCAGTTTCCAGGAGGCCATAGCCGTTGCTCTGCATTATTTTAACGTCAGTACGCTTTGCAGGACATCTAGCAGCCTCACGTGGGCACCCTATTCCCTGCAAGAACACTGAGTACCCTCAGGCCCCCAGGGGCCTGCTAAGCCACATCCAGGCCAGTAGCCTATCGGAACCACTCTGTGTATGCCGAGTGTAGGGCAACAGACTGCGCTCTTTCTTGGGACAGCTTGATTTCCCCAGCAGTCCCACAGGTCCACGAACACCGTTCTAGCAGGGCCAACGTGCCGTGCAGGTCTGGCTCATTGCCCTAGTCTGAGCTGCACTGAGAAAAACCCTCGGCTCCGCATTCCATCTGGGACTTCCTGCCTGAAGTCACCCTGCCTCTAGGAGAAAGTCGGCTTGCGTTCCGACTGCAACCAAAGCCCAGTTTCTTGTGTAACACTGCAGGCTTTTGAAGAGCCACGGGCCCGGAGGCCTAGCTGGGGCGTTCCATGGTTGACGCAGTTCGCTAGATGCGGAACGCTTTGCTTCGAGGAGTTGATTCAGGGAAGGAACCACTGGGTAACCTTTGTCTCTTTGGACTGGTTAGAAAGCACAGGGATATATGCTGCGTGTGCCCGTGGAAATGGGGGCCTGATGGAACTAGCCTTGCTTTCCCATTTTGAAAGCTCCATTCATGCTGCCTTGAAGCTACTTGAAATTGACTGCTGTTGACAGGCCACTAGCCACTGTAGGCATGGCTCTGGGAAGACAATGAGTTTTCTCTAGCTAAGCCGGGTGCTTCGATGGCCGGGGTGGAGCTCATCCTGCCACACTCTAGAGCTAAAGGGAAACTCAACGTGAGTACTGGCCTCGAGGTAAGTCCCTGAGTAACGGCGCCGAAAGGGCGGCATGCAGCTCTTTCCATGAGGTATTAGCCGCTGTTCTGCTTTATTTTATTTTATTTTTTTATTTTTTATTGTTTTTTTAAGATTGATTGATTGATTGATTGACTGCTATGTTGGGTCTTCGTTTCTGTGCTAGGGCTCTCTCCAGTTGCGGTAAGTGGGGGCCACTCTGCATCACGGTGCGTAGGCCTCTCACTATCGCGGCCTCTCTTGTTGCGGAGCACAGGCTCCAGAGGCGCAGGCTCAGTAGTTGTGGCTCACGGGTCCAGTTGCTCCGCGGCATGTGGGATCCTCCCAGACCCGGGCTCGAACCCGTGTCCCCTGCATTGGCAGGCAGATTCTCAACCACTGCGCCACCAGGGAAGCCCCTGTTCCGCTTTATTTTAAAGGAAGTACCCTTTTCAGGACTCCTAGGCCCCTCGGGTGTGCATCATTTTCCCTCCAGGATTCCTGAGTGCCTCCAGACCCCTGTGGGCCTGCTGAGCAACATCGAGGACCAAAGGTCGGTCCCTCGGAGGCCCTCTGTGTATGCCGAGTGATGGGCAACACCCTGCACGTTCCTTAAGGAGAGCTGCATTTCCAGAGCACTGGAACAGCCTCAGGACCACATTTCTAGCCAGTGCGACGTGCCATGGAAGTGTTCGTCATGGCCCCCGTCTGAGCTGCCATGAGAAAACACTCTGCTTAGGATTCTTCGAGGACCTCGTACCTGAAGTCACACTGCTCGAGGAGAAAGTCAGCATCCTACCATGATGTGGCGCTAACGGGATACTCAGCGTGAGCAGTTGCCTCGAGGTAAGGCCCTGAATTGCCATGCAGAAGCGGAGGCGTGCAGCAGTTTCCAGGAGGCCATAGCCGTTGCTCTGCATTATTTTAACGTCAGTACGCTTTGCAGGACATCTAGCAGCCTCACGTGGGCACCCTATTCCCTGCAAGAACACTGAGTACCCTCAGGCCCCCAGGGGCCTGCTAAGCCACATCCAGGCCAGTAGCCTATCGGAACCACTCTGTGTATGCCGAGTGTAGGGCAACAGACTGCGCTCTTTCTTGGGACAGCTTGATTTCCCCAGCAGTCCCACAGGTCCACGAACACCGTTCTAGCAGGTCCAACGTGCCGTGCAGGTCTGGCTCATTGCCCTAGTCTGAGCTGCACTGAGAAAAACCCTCGGCTCCGCATTCCATCTGGGACTTCCTGCCTGAAGTCACCCTGCCTCTAGGAGAAAGTCGGCTTGCGTTCCGACTGCAACCAAAGCCCAGTTTCTTGTGTAACACTGCAGGCTTTTGAAGAGCCACGGGCCCGGAGGCCTAGCTGGGGCGTTCCATGGTTGACGCAGTTCGCTAGATGCGGAACGCTTTGCTTCGAGGAGTTGATTCAGGGAAGGAACCACTGGGTAACCTTTGTCTCTTTGGACTGGTTAGAAAGCACAGGGATATATGCTGCGTGTGCCCGTGGAAATGGGGGCCTGATGGAACTAGCCTTGCTTTCCCATTTTGAAAGCTCCATTCATGCTGCCTTGAAGCTACTTGAAATTGACTGCTGTTGACAGGCCACTAGCCACTGTAGGCATGGCTCTGGGAAGACAATGAGTTTTCTCTAGCTAAGCCGGGTGCTTCGATGGCCGGGGTGGAGCTCATCCTGCCACACTCTAGAGCTAAAGGGAAACTCAACGTGAGTACTGGCCTCGAGGTAAGTCCCTGAGTAACGGCGCCGAAAGGGCGGCATGCAGCTCTTTCCATGAGGTATTAGCCGCTGTTCTGCTTTATTTTATTTTATTTTTTTATTTTTTATTGTTTTTTTAAGATTGATTGATTGATTGATTGACTGCTATGTTGGGTCTTCGTTTCTGTGCTAGGGCTCTCTCCAGTTGCGGTAAGTGGGGGCCACTCTGCATCACGGTGCGTAGGCCTCTCACTATCGCGGCCTCTCTTGTTGCGGAGCACAGGCTCCAGAGGCGCAGGCTCAGTAGTTGTGGCTCACGGGTCCAGTTGCTCCGCGGCATGTGGGATCCTCCCAGACCCGGGCTCGAACCCGTGTCCCCTGCATTGGCAGGCAGATTCTCAACCACTGCGCCACCAGGGAAGCCCCTGTTCCGCTTTATTTTAAAGGAAGTACCCTTTTCAGGACTCCTAGGCCCCTCGGGTGTGCATCATTTTCCCTCCAGGATTCCTGAGTGCCTCCAGACCCCTGTGGGCCTGCTGAGCAACATCGAGGACCAAAGGTCGGTCCCTCGGAGGCCCTCTGTGTATGCCGAGTGATGGGCAACACCCTGCACGTTCCTTAAGGAGAGCTGCATTTCCAGAGCACTGGAACAGCCTCAGGACCACATTTCTAGCCAGTGCGACGTGCCATGGAAGTGTTCGTCATGGCCCCCGTCTGAGCTGCCATGAGAAAACACTCTGCTTAGGATTCTTCGAGGACCTCGTACCTGAAGTCACACTGCTCGAGGAGAAAGTCAGCATCCTACCATGATGTGGCGCTAACGGGATACTCAGCGTGAGCAGTTGCCTCGAGGTAAGGCCCTGAATTGCCATGCAGAAGCGGAGGCGTGCAGCAGTTTCCAGGAGGCCATAGCCGTTGCTCTGCATTATTTTAACGTCAGTACGCTTTGCAGGACATCTAGCAGCCTCACGTGGGCACCCTATTCCCTGCAAGAACACTGAGTACCCTCAGGCCCCCAGGGGCCTGCTAAGCCACATCCAGGCCAGTAGCCTATCGGAACCACTCTGTGTATGCCGAGTGTAGGGCAACAGACTGCGCTCTTTCTTGGGACAGCTTGATTTCCCCAGCAGTCCCACAGGTCCACGAACACCGTTCTAGCAGGTCCAACGTGCCGTGCAGGTCTGGCTCATTGCCCTAGTCTGAGCTGCACTGAGAAAAACCCTCGGCTCCGCATTCCATCTGGGACTTCCTGCCTGAAGTCACCCTGCCTCTAGGAGAAAGTCGGCTTGCGTTCCGACTGCAACCAAAGCCCAGTTTCTTGTGTAACACTGCAGGCTTTTGAAGAGCCACGGGCCCGGAGGCCTAGCTGGGGCGTTCCATGGTTGACGCAGTTCGCTAGATGCGGAACGCTTTGCTTCGAGGAGTTGATTCAGGGAAGGAACCACTGGGTAACCTTTGTCTCTTTGGACTGGTTAGAAAGCACAGGGATATATGCTGCGTGTGCCCGTGGAAATGGGGGCCTGATGGAACTAGCCTTGCTTTCCCATTTTGAAAGCTCCATTCATGCTGCCTTGAAGCTACTTGAAATTGACTGCTGTTGACAGGCCACTAGCCACTGTAGGCATGGCTCTGGGAAGACAATGAGTTTTCTCTAGCTAAGCCGGGTGCTTCGATGGCCGGGGTGGAGCTCATCCTGCCACACTCTAGAGCTAAAGGGAAACTCAACGTGAGTACTGGCCTCGAGGTAAGTCCCTGAGTAACGGCGCCGAAAGGGCGGCATGCAGCTCTTTCCATGAGGTATTAGCCGCTGTTCTGCTTTATTTTATTTTATTTTTTTATTTTTTATTGTTTTTTTAAGATTGATTGATTGATTGATTGACTGCTATGTTGGGTCTTCGTTTCTGTGCTAGGGCTCTCTCCAGTTGCGGTAAGTGGGGGCCACTCTGCATCACGGTGCGTAGGCCTCTCACTATCGCGGCCTCTCTTGTTGCGGAGCACAGGCTCCAGAGGCGCAGGCTCAGTAGTTGTGGCTCACGGGTCCAGTTGCTCCGCGGCATGTGGGATCCTCCCAGACCCGGGCTCGAACCCGTGTCCCCTGCATTGGCAGGCAGATTCTCAACCACTGCGCCACCAGGGAAGCCCCTGTTCCGCTTTATTTTAAAGGAAGTACCCTTTTCAGGACTCCTAGGCCCCTCGGGTGTGCATCATTTTCCCTCCAGGATTCCTGAGTGCCTCCAGACCCCTGTGGGCCTGCTGAGCAACATCGAGGACCAAAGGTCAGTCCCTCGGAGGCCCTCTGTGTATGCCGAGTGATGGGCAACACCCTGCACGTTCCTTAAGGAGAGCTGCATTTCCAGAGCACTGGAACAGCCTCAGGACCACATTTCTAGCCAGTGCGACGTGCCATGGAAGTGTTCGTCATGGCCCCCGTCTGAGCTGCCATGAGAAAACACTCTGCTTAGGATTCTTCGAGGACCTCGTACCTGAAGTCACACTGCTCGAGGAGAAAGTCAGCATCCTACCATGATGTGGCGCTAACGGGATACTCAGCGTGAGCAGTTGCCTCGAGGTAAGGCCCTGAATTGCCATGCAGAAGCGGAGGCGTGCAGCAGTTTCCAGGAGGCCATAGCCGTTGCTCTGCATTATTTTAACGTCAGTACGCTTTGCAGGACATCTAGCAGCCTCACGCGGGCACCCTATTCCCTGCAAGAACACTGAGTACCCTCAGGCCCCCAGGGGCCTGCTAAGCCACATCCAGGCCAGTAGCCTATCGGAACCACTCTGTGTATGCCGAGTGTAGGGCAACAGACTGCGCTCTTTCTTGGGACAGCTTGATTTCCCCAGCAGTCCCACAGGTCCACGAACACCGTTCTAGCAGGGCCAACGTGCCGTGCAGGTCTGGCTCATTGCCCTAGTCTGAGCTGCACTGAGAAAAACCCTCGGCTCCGCATTCCATCTGGGACTTCCTGCCTGAAGTCACCCTGCCTCTAGGAGAAAGTCGGCTTGCGTTCCGACTGCAACCAAAGCCCAGTTTCTTGTGTAACACTGCAGGCTTTTGAAGAGCCACGGGCCCGGAGGCCTAGCTGGGGCGTTCCATGGTTGACGCAGTTCGCTAGATGCGGAACGCTTTGCTTCGAGGAGTTGATTCAGGGAAGGAACCACTGGGTAACCTTTGTCTCTTTGGACTGGTTAGAAAGCACAGGGATATATGCTGCGTGTGCCCGTGGAAATGGGGGCCTGATGGAACTAGCCTTGCTTTCCCATTTTGAAAGCTCCATTCATGCTGCCTTGAAGCTACTTGAAATTGACTGCTGTTGACAGGCCACTAGCCACTGTAGGCATGGCTCTGGGAAGACAATGAGTTTTCTCTAGCTAAGCCGGGTGCTTCGATGGCCGGGGTGGAGCTCATCCTGCCACACTCTAGAGCTAAAGGGAAACTCAACGTGAGTACTGGCCTCGAGGTAAGTCCCTGAGTAACGGCGCCGAAAGGGCGGCATGCAGCTCTTTCCATGAGGTATTAGCCGCTGTTCTGCTTTATTTTATTTTATTTTTTTATTTTTTATTGTTTTTTTAAGATTGATTGATTGATTGATTGACTGCTATGTTGGGTCTTCGTTTCTGTGCTAGGGCTCTCTCCAGTTGCGGTAAGTGGGGGCCACTCTGCATCACGGTGCGTAGGCCTCTCACTATCGCGGCCTCTCTTGTTGCGGAGCACAGGCTCCAGAGGCGCAGGCTCAGTAGTTGTGGCTCACGGGTCCAGTTGCTCCGCGGCATGTGGGATCCTCCCAGACCCGGGCTCGAACCCGTGTCCCCTGCATTGGCAGGCAGATTCTCAACCACTGCGCCACCAGGGAAGCCCCTGTTCCGCTTTATTTTAAAGGAAGTACCCTTTTCAGGACTCCTAGGCCCCTCGGGTGTGCATCATTTTCCCTCCAGGATTCCTGAGTGCCTCCAGACCCCTGTGGGCCTGCTGAGCAACATCGAGGACCAAAGGTCGGTCCCTCGGAGGCCCTCTGTGTATGCCGAGTGATGGGCAACACCCTGCACGTTCCTTAAGGAGAGCTGCATTTCCAGAGCACTGGAACAGCCTCAGGACCACATTTCTAGCCAGTGCGACGTGCCATGGAAGTGTTCGTCATGGCCCCCGTCTGAGCTGCCATGAGAAAACACTCTGCTTAGGATTCTTCGAGGACCTCGTACCTGAAGTCACACTGCTCGAGGAGAAAGTCAGCATCCTACCATGATGTGGCGCTAACGGGATACTCAGCGTGAGCAGTTGCCTCGAGGTAAGGCCCTGAATTGCCATGCAGAAGCGGAGGCGTGCAGCAGTTTCCAGGAGGCCATAGCCGTTGCTCTGCATTATTTTAACGTCAGTACGCTTTGCAGGACATCTAGCAGCCTCACGTGGGCACCCTATTCCCTGCAAGAACACTGAGTACCCTCAGGCCCCCAGGGGCCTGCTAAGCCACATCCAGGCCAGTAGCCTATCGGAACCACTCTGTGTATGCCGAGTGTAGGGCAACAGACTGCGCTCTTTCTTGGGACAGCTTGATTTCCCCAGCAGTCCCACAGGTCCACGAACACCGTTCTAGCAGGGCCAACGTGCCGTGCAGGTCTGGCTCATTGCCCTAGTCTGAGCTGCACTGAGAAAAACCCTCGGCTCCGCATTCCATCTGGGACTTCCTGCCTGAAGTCACCCTGCCTCTAGGAGAAAGTCGGCTTGCGTTCCGACTGCAACCAAAGCCCAGTTTCTTGTGTAACACTGCAGGCTTTTGAAGAGCCACGGGCCCGGAGGCCTAGCTGGGGCGTTCCATGGTTGACGCAGTTCGCTAGATGCGGAACGCTTTGCTTCGAGGAGTTGATTCAGGGAAGGAACCACTGGGTAACCTTTGTCTCTTTGGACTGGTTAGAAAGCACAGGGATATATGCTGCGTGTGCCCGTGGAAATGGGGGCCTGATGGAACTAGCCTTGCTTTCCCATTTTGAAAGCTCCATTCATGCTGCCTTGAAGCTACTTGAAATTGACTGCTGTTGACAGGCCACTAGCCACTGTAGGCATGGCTCTGGGAAGACAATGAGTTTTCTCTAGCTAAGCCGGGTGCTTCGATGGCCGGGGTGGAGCTCATCCTGCCACACTCTAGAGCTAAAGGGAAACTCAACGTGAGTACTGGCCTCGAGGTAAGTCCCTGAGTAACGGCGCCGAAAGGGCGGCATGCAGCTCTTTCCATGAGGTATTAGCCGCTGTTCTGCTTTATTTTATTTTATTTTTTTATTTTTTATTGTTTTTTTAAGATTGATTGATTGATTGATTGACTGCTATGTTGGGTCTTCGTTTCTGTGCTAGGGCTCTCTCCAGTTGCGGTAAGTGGGGGCCACTCTGCATCACGGTGCGTAGGCCTCTCACTATCGCGGCCTCTCTTGTTGCGGAGCACAGGCTCCAGAGGCGCAGGCTCAGTAGTTGTGGCTCACGGGTCCAGTTGCTCCGCGGCATGTGGGATCCTCCCAGACCCGGGCTCGAACCCGTGTCCCCTGCATTGGCAGGCAGATTCTCAACCACTGCGCCACCAGGGAAGCCCCTGTTCCGCTTTATTTTAAAGGAAGTACCCTTTTCAGGACTCCTAGGCCCCTCGGGTGTGCATCATTTTCCCTCCAGGATTCCTGAGTGCCTCCAGACCCCTGTGGGCCTGCTGAGCAACATCGAGGACCAAAGGTCGGTCCCTCGGAGGCCCTCTGTGTATGCCGAGTGATGGGCAACACCCTGCACGTTCCTTAAGGAGAGCTGCATTTCCAGAGCACTGGAACAGCCTCAGGACCACATTTCTAGCCAGTGCGACGTGCCATGGAAGTGTTCGTCATGGCCCCCGTCTGAGCTGCCATGAGAAAACACTCTGCTTAGGATTCTTCGAGGACCTCGTACCTGAAGTCACACTGCTCGAGGAGAAAGTCAGCATCCTACCATGATGTGGCGCTAACGGGATACTCAGCGTGAGCAGTTGCCTCGAGGTAAGGCCCTGAATTGCCATGCAGAAGCGGAGGCGTGCAGCAGTTTCCAGGAGGCCATAGCCGTTGCTCTGCATTATTTTAACGTCAGTACGCTTTGCAGGACATCTAGCAGCCTCACGTGGGCACCCTATTCCCTGCAAGAACACTGAGTACCCTCAGGCCCCCAGGGGCCTGCTAAGCCACATCCAGGCCAGTAGCCTATCGGAACCACTCTGTGTATGCCGAGTGTAGGGCAACAGACTGCGCTCTTTCTTGGGACAGCTTGATTTCCCCAGCAGTCCCACAGGTCCACGAACACCGTTCTAGCAGGGCCAACGTGCCGTGCAGGTCTGGCTCATTGCCCTAGTCTGAGCTGCACTGAGAAAAACCCTCGGCTCCGCATTCCATCTGGGACTTCCTGCCTGAAGTCACCCTGCCTCTAGGAGAAAGTCGGCTTGCGTTCCGACTGCAACCAAAGCCCAGTTTCTTGTGTAACACTGCAGGCTTTTGAAGAGCCACGGGCCCGGAGGCCTAGCTGGGGCGTTCCATGGTTGACGCAGTTCGCTAGATGCGGAACGCTTTGCTTCGAGGAGTTGATTCAGGGAAGGAACCACTGGGTAACCTTTGTCTCTTTGGACTGGTTAGAAAGCACAGGGATATATGCTGCGTGTGCCCGTGGAAATGGGGGCCTGATGGAACTAGCCTTGCTTTCCCATTTTGAAAGCTCCATTCATGCTGCCTTGAAGCTACTTGAAATTGACTGCTGTTGACAGGCCACTAGCCACTGTAGGCATGGCTCTGGGAAGACAATGAGTTTTCTCTAGCTAAGCCGGGTGCTTCGATGGCCGGGGTGGAGCTCATCCTGCCACACTCTAGAGCTAAAGGGAAACTCAACGTGAGTACTGGCCTCGAGGTAAGTCCCTGAGTAACGGCGCCGAAAGGGCGGCATGCAGCTCTTTCCATGAGGTATTAGCCGCTGTTCTGCTTTATTTTATTTTATTTTTTTATTTTTTATTGTTTTTTTAAGATTGATTGATTGATTGATTGACTGCTATGTTGGGTCTTCGTTTCTGTGCTAGGGCTCTCTCCAGTTGCGGTAAGTGGGGGCCACTCTGCATCACGGTGCGTAGGCCTCTCACTATCGCGGCCTCTCTTGTTGCGGAGCACAGGCTCCAGAGGCGCAGGCTCAGTAGTTGTGGCTCACGGGTCCAGTTGCTCCGCGGCATGTGGGATCCTCCCAGACCCGGGCTCGAACCCGTGTCCCCTGCATTGGCAGGCAGATTCTCAACCACTGCGCCACCAGGGAAGCCCCTGTTCCGCTTTATTTTAAAGGAAGTACCCTTTTCAGGACTCCTAGGCCCCTCGGGTGTGCATCATTTTCCCTCCAGGATTCCTGAGTGCCTCCAGACCCCTGTGGGCCTGCTGAGCAACATCGAGGACCAAAGGTCGGTCCCTCGGAGGCCCTCTGTGTATGCCGAGTGATGGGCAACACCCTGCACGTTCCTTAAGGAGAGCTGCATTTCCAGAGCACTGGAACAGCCTCAGGACCACATTTCTAGCCAGTGCGACGTGCCATGGAAGTGTTCGTCATGGCCCCCGTCTGAGCTGCCATGAGAAAACACTCTGCTTAGGATTCTTCGAGGACCTCGTACCTGAAGTCACACTGCTCGAGGAGAAAGTCAGCATCCTACCATGATGTGGCGCTAACGGGATACTCAGCGTGAGCAGTTGCCTCGAGGTAAGGCCCTGAATTGCCATGCAGAAGCGGAGGCGTGCAGCAGTTTCCAGGAGGCCATAGCCGTTGCTCTGCATTATTTTAACGTCAGTACGCTTTGCAGGACATCTAGCAGCCTCACGTGGGCACCCTATTCCCTGCAAGAACACTGAGTACCCTCAGGCCCCCAGGGGCCTGCTAAGCCACATCCAGGCCAGTAGCCTATCGGAACCACTCTGTGTATGCCGAGTGTAGGGCAACAGACTGCGCTCTTTCTTGGGACAGCTTGATTTCCCCAGCAGTCCCACAGGTCCACGAACACCGTTCTAGCAGGTCCAACGTGCCGTGCAGGTCTGGCTCATTGCCCTAGTCTGAGCTGCACTGAGAAAAACCCTCGGCTCCGCATTCCATCTGGGACTTCCTGCCTGAAGTCACCCTGCCTCTAGGAGAAAGTCGGCTTGCGTTCCGACTGCAACCAAAGCCCAGTTTCTTGTGTAACACTGCAGGCTTTTGAAGAGCCACGGGCCCGGAGGCCTAGCTGGGGCGTTCCATGGTTGACGCAGTTCGCTAGATGCGGAACGCTTTGCTTCGAGGAGTTGATTCAGGGAAGGAACCACTGGGTAACCTTTGTCTCTTTGGACTGGTTAGAAAGCACAGGGATATATGCTGCGTGTGCCCGTGGAAATGGGGGCCTGATGGAACTAGCCTTGCTTTCCCATTTTGAAAGCTCCATTCATGCTGCCTTGAAGCTACTTGAAATTGACTGCTGTTGACAGGCCACTAGCCACTGTAGGCATGGCTCTGGGAAGACAATGAGTTTTCTCTAGCTAAGCCGGGTGCTTCGATGGCCGGGGTGGAGCTCATCCTGCCACACTCTAGAGCTAAAGGGAAACTCAACGTGAGTACTGGCCTCGAGGTAAGTCCCTGAGTAACGGCGCCGAAAGGGCGGCATGCAGCTCTTTCCATGAGGTATTAGCCGCTGTTCTGCTTTATTTTATTTTATTTTTTTATTTTTTATTGTTTTTTTAAGATTGATTGATTGATTGATTGACTGCTATGTTGGGTCTTCGTTTCTGTGCTAGGGCTCTCTCCAGTTGCGGTAAGTGGGGGCCACTCTGCATCACGGTGCGTAGGCCTCTCACTATCGCGGCCTCTCTTGTTGCGGAGCACAGGCTCCAGAGGCGCAGGCTCAGTAGTTGTGGCTCACGGGTCCAGTTGCTCCGCGGCATGTGGGATCCTCCCAGACCCGGGCTCGAACCCGTGTCCCCTGCATTGGCAGGCAGATTCTCAACCACTGCGCCACCAGGGAAGCCCCTGTTCCGCTTTATTTTAAAGGAAGTACCCTTTTCAGGACTCCTAGGCCCCTCGGGTGTGCATCATTTTCCCTCCAGGATTCCTGAGTGCCTCCAGACCCCTGTGGGCCTGCTGAGCAACATCGAGGACCAAAGGTCGGTCCCTCGGAGGCCCTCTGTGTATGCCGAGTGATGGGCAACACCCTGCACGTTCCTTAAGGAGAGCTGCATTTCCAGAGCACTGGAACAGCCTCAGGACCACATTTCTAGCCAGTGCGACGTGCCATGGAAGTGTTCGTCATGGCCCCCGTCTGAGCTGCCATGAGAAAACACTCTGCTTAGGATTCTTCGAGGACCTCGTACCTGAAGTCACACTGCTCGAGGAGAAAGTCAGCATCCTACCATGATGTGGCGCTAACGGGATACTCAGCGTGAGCAGTTGCCTCGAGGTAAGGCCCTGAATTGCCATGCAGAAGCGGAGGCGTGCAGCAGTTTCCAGGAGGCCATAGCCGTTGCTCTGCATTATTTTAACGTCAGTACGCTTTGCAGGACATCTAGCAGCCTCACGTGGGCACCCTATTCCCTGCAAGAACACTGAGTACCCTCAGGCCCCCAGGGGCCTGCTAAGCCACATCCAGGCCAGTAGCCTATCGGAACCACTCTGTGTATGCCGAGTGTAGGGCAACAGACTGCGCTCTTTCTTGGGACAGCTTGATTTCCCCAGCAGTCCCACAGGTCCACGAACACCGTTCTAGCAGGTCCAACGTGCCGTGCAGGTCTGGCTCATTGCCCTAGTCTGAGCTGCACTGAGAAAAACCCTCGGCTCCGCATTCCATCTGGGACTTCCTGCCTGAAGTCACCCTGCCTCTAGGAGAAAGTCGGCTTGCGTTCCGACTGCAACCAAAGCCCAGTTTCTTGTGTAACACTGCAGGCTTTTGAAGAGCCACGGGCCCGGAGGCCTAGCTGGGGCGTTCCATGGTTGACGCAGTTCGCTAGATGCGGAACGCTTTGCTTCGAGGAGTTGATTCAGGGAAGGAACCACTGGGTAACCTTTGTCTCTTTGGACTGGTTAGAAAGCACAGGGATATATGCTGCGTGTGCCCGTGGAAATGGGGGCCTGATGGAACTAGCCTTGCTTTCCCATTTTGAAAGCTCCATTCATGCTGCCTTGAAGCTACTTGAAATTGACTGCTGTTGACAGGCCACTAGCCACTGTAGGCATGGCTCTGGGAAGACAATGAGTTTTCTCTAGCTAAGCCGGGTGCTTCGATGGCCGGGGTGGAGCTCATCCTGCCACACTCTAGAGCTAAAGGGAAACTCAACGTGAGTACTGGCCTCGAGGTAAGTCCCTGAGTAACGGCGCCGAAAGGGCGGCATGCAGCTCTTTCCATGAGGTATTAGCCGCTGTTCTGCTTTATTTTATTTTATTTTTTTATTTTTTATTGTTTTTTTAAGATTGATTGATTGATTGATTGACTGCTATGTTGGGTCTTCGTTTCTGTGCTAGGGCTCTCTCCAGTTGCGGTAAGTGGGGGCCACTCTGCATCACGGTGCGTAGGCCTCTCACTATCGCGGCCTCTCTTGTTGCGGAGCACAGGCTCCAGAGGCGCAGGCTCAGTAGTTGTGGCTCACGGGTCCAGTTGCTCCGCGGCATGTGGGATCCTCCCAGACCCGGGCTCGAACCCGTGTCCCCTGCATTGGCAGGCAGATTCTCAACCACTGCGCCACCAGGGAAGCCCCTGTTCCGCTTTATTTTAAAGGAAGTACCCTTTTCAGGACTCCTAGGCCCCTCGGGTGTGCATCATTTTCCCTCCAGGATTCCTGAGTGCCTCCAGACCCCTGTGGGCCTGCTGAGCAACATCGAGGACCAAAGGTCGGTCCCTCGGAGGCCCTCTGTGTATGCCGAGTGATGGGCAACACCCTGCACGTTCCTTAAGGAGAGCTGCATTTCCAGAGCACTGGAACAGCCTCAGGACCACATTTCTAGCCAGTGCGACGTGCCATGGAAGTGTTCGTCATGGCCCCCGTCTGAGCTGCCATGAGAAAACACTCTGCTTAGGATTCTTCGAGGACCTCGTACCTGAAGTCACACTGCTCGAGGAGAAAGTCAGCATCCTACCATGATGTGGCGCTAACGGGATACTCAGCGTGAGCAGTTGCCTCGAGGTAAGGCCCTGAATTGCCATGCAGAAGCGGAGGCGTGCAGCAGTTTCCAGGAGGCCATAGCCGTTGCTCTGCATTATTTTAACGTCAGTACGCTTTGCAGGACATCTAGCAGCCTCACGCGGGCACCCTATTCCCTGCAAGAACACTGAGTACCCTCAGGCCCCCAGGGGCCTGCTAAGCCACATCCAGGCCAGTAGCCTATCGGAACCACTCTGTGTATGCCGAGTGTAGGGCAACAGACTGCGCTCTTTCTTGGGACAGCTTGATTTCCCCAGCAGTCCCACAGGTCCACGAACACCGTTCTAGCAGGGCCAACGTGCCGTGCAGGTCTGGCTCATTGCCCTAGTCTGAGCTGCACTGAGAAAAACCCTCGGCTCCGCATTCCATCTGGGACTTCCTGCCTGAAGTCACCCTGCCTCTAGGAGAAAGTCGGCTTGCGTTCCGACTGCAACCAAAGCCCAGTTTCTTGTGTAACACTGCAGGCTTTTGAAGAGCCACGGGCCCGGAGGCCTAGCTGGGGCGTTCCATGGTTGACGCAGTTCGCTAGATGCGGAACGCTTTGCTTCGAGGAGTTGATTCAGGGAAGGAACCACTGGGTAACCTTTGTCTCTTTGGACTGGTTAGAAAGCACAGGGATATATGCTGCGTGTGCCCGTGGAAATGGGGGCCTGATGGAACTAGCCTTGCTTTCCCATTTTGAAAGCTCCATTCATGCTGCCTTGAAGCTACTTGAAATTGACTGCTGTTGACAGGCCACTAGCCACTGTAGGCATGGCTCTGGGAAGACAATGAGTTTTCTCTAGCTAAGCCGGGTGCTTCGATGGCCGGGGTGGAGCTCATCCTGCCACACTCTAGAGCTAAAGGGAAACTCAACGTGAGTACTGGCCTCGAGGTAAGTCCCTGAGTAACGGCGCCGAAAGGGCGGCATGCAGCTCTTTCCATGAGGTATTAGCCGCTGTTCTGCTTTATTTTATTTTATTTTTTTATTTTTTATTGTTTTTTTAAGATTGATTGATTGATTGATTGACTGCTATGTTGGGTCTTCGTTTCTGTGCTAGGGCTCTCTCCAGTTGCGGTAAGTGGGGGCCACTCTGCATCACGGTGCGTAGGCCTCTCACTATCGCGGCCTCTCTTGTTGCGGAGCACAGGCTCCAGAGGCGCAGGCTCAGTAGTTGTGGCTCACGGGTCCAGTTGCTCCGCGGCATGTGGGATCCTCCCAGACCCGGGCTCGAACCCGTGTCCCCTGCATTGGCAGGCAGATTCTCAACCACTGCGCCACCAGGGAAGCCCCTGTTCCGCTTTATTTTAAAGGAAGTACCCTTTTCAGGACTCCTAGGCCCCTCGGGTGTGCATCATTTTCCCTCCAGGATTCCTGAGTGCCTCCAGACCCCTGTGGGCCTGCTGAGCAACATCGAGGACCAAAGGTCGGTCCCTCGGAGGCCCTCTGTGTATGCCGAGTGATGGGCAACACCCTGCACGTTCCTTAAGGAGAGCTGCATTTCCAGAGCACTGGAACAGCCTCAGGACCACATTTCTAGCCAGTGCGACGTGCCATGGAAGTGTTCGTCATGGCCCCCGTCTGAGCTGCCATGAGAAAACACTCTGCTTAGGATTCTTCGAGGACCTCGTACCTGAAGTCACACTGCTCGAGGAGAAAGTCAGCATCCTACCATGATGTGGCGCTAACGGGATACTCAGCGTGAGCAGTTGCCTCGAGGTAAGGCCCTGAATTGCCATGCAGAAGCGGAGGCGTGCAGCAGTTTCCAGGAGGCCATAGCCGTTGCTCTGCATTATTTTAACGTCAGTACGCTTTGCAGGACATCTAGGAGCCTCACGTGGGCACCCTATTCCCTGCAAGAACACTGAGTACCCTCAGGCCCCCAGGGGCCTGCTAAGCCACATCCAGGCCAGTAGCCTATCGGAACCACTCTGTGTATGCCGAGTGTAGGGCAACAGACTGCGCTCTTTCTTGGGACAGCTTGATTTCCCCAGCAGTCCCACAGGTCCACGAACACCGTTCTAGCAGGGCCAACGTGCCGTGCAGGTCTGGCTCATTGCCCTAGTCTGAGCTGCACTGAGAAAAACCCTCGGCTCCGCATTCCATCTGGGACTTCCTGCCTGAAGTCACCCTGCCTCTAGGAGAAAGTCGGCTTGCGTTCCGACTGCAACCAAAGCCCAGTTTCTTGTGTAACACTGCAGGCTTTTGAAGAGCCACGGGCCCGGAGGCCTAGCTGGGGCGTTCCATGGTTGACGCAGTTCGCTAGATGCGGAACGCTTTGCTTCGAGGAGTTGATTCAGGGAAGGAACCACTGGGTAACCTTTGTCTCTTTGGACTGGTTAGAAAGCACAGGGATATATGCTGCGTGTGCCCGTGGAAATGGGGGCCTGATGGAACTAGCCTTGCTTTCCCATTTTGAAAGCTCCATTCATGCTGCCTTGAAGCTACTTGAAATTGACTGCTGTTGACAGGCCACTAGCCACTGTAGGCATGGCTCTGGGAAGACAATGAGTTTTCTCTAGCTAAGCCGGGTGCTTCGATGGCCGGGGTGGAGCTCATCCTGCCACACTCTAGAGCTAAAGGGAAACTCAACGTGAGTACTGGCCTCGAGGTAAGTCCCTGAGTAACGGCGCCGAAAGGGCGGCATGCAGCTCTTTCCATGAGGTATTAGCCGCTGTTCTGCTTTATTTTATTTTATTTTTTTATTTTTTATTGTTTTTTTAAGATTGATTGATTGATTGATTGACTGCTATGTTGGGTCTTCGTTTCTGTGCTAGGGCTCTCTCCAGTTGCGGTAAGTGGGGGCCACTCTGCATCACGGTGCGTAGGCCTCTCACTATCGCGGCCTCTCTTGTTGCGGAGCACAGGCTCCAGAGGCGCAGGCTCAGTAGTTGTGGCTCACGGGTCCAGTTGCTCCGCGGCATGTGGGATCCTCCCAGACCCGGGCTCGAACCCGTGTCCCCTGCATTGGCAGGCAGATTCTCAACCACTGCGCCACCAGGGAAGCCCCTGTTCCGCTTTATTTTAAAGGAAGTACCCTTTTCAGGACTCCTAGGCCCCTCGGGTGTGCATCATTTTCCCTCCAGGATTCCTGAGTGCCTCCAGACCCCTGTGGGCCTGCTGAGCAACATCGAGGACCAAAGGTCGGTCCCTCGGAGGCCCTCTGTGTATGCCGAGTGATGGGCAACACCCTGCACGTTCCTTAAGGAGAGCTGCATTTCCAGAGCACTGGAACAGCCTCAGGACCACATTTCTAGCCAGTGCGACGTGCCATGGAAGTGTTCGTCATGGCCCCCGTCTGAGCTGCCATGAGAAAACACTCTGCTTAGGATTCTTCGAGGACCTCGTACCTGAAGTCACACTGCTCGAGGAGAAAGTCAGCATCCTACCATGATGTGGCGCTAACGGGATACTCAGCGTGAGCAGTTGCCTCGAGGTAAGGCCCTGAATTGCCATGCAGAAGCGGAGGCGTGCAGCAGTTTCCAGGAGGCCATAGCCGTTGCTCTGCATTATTTTAACGTCAGTACGCTTTGCAGGACATCTAGGAGCCTCACGTGGGCACCCTATTCCCTGCAAGAACACTGAGTACCCTCAGGCCCCCAGGGGCCTGCTAAGCCACATCCAGGCCAGTAGCCTATCGGAACCACTCTGTGTATGCCGAGTGTAGGGCAACAGACTGCGCTCTTTCTTGGGACAGCTTGATTTCCCCAGCAGTCCCACAGGTCCACGAACACCGTTCTAGCAGGTCCAACGTGCCGTGCAGGTCTGGCTCATTGCCCTAGTCTGAGCTGCACTGAGAAAAACCCTCGGCTCCGCATTCCATCTGGGACTTCCTGCCTGAAGTCACCCTGCCTCTAGGAGAAAGTCGGCTTGCGTTCCGACTGCAACCAAAGCCCAGTTTCTTGTGTAACACTGCAGGCTTTTGAAGAGCCACGGGCCCGGAGGCCTAGCTGGGGCGTTCCATGGTTGACGCAGTTCGCTAGATGCGGAACGCTTTGCTTCGAGGAGTTGATTCAGGGAAGGAACCACTGGGTAACCTTTGTCTCTTTGGACTGGTTAGAAAGCACAGGGATATATGCTGCGTGTGCCCGTGGAAATGGGGGCCTGATGGAACTAGCCTTGCTTTCCCATTTTGAAAGCTCCATTCATGCTGCCTTGAAGCTACTTGAAATTGACTGCTGTTGACAGGCCACTAGCCACTGTAGGCATGGCTCTGGGAAGACAATGAGTTTTCTCTAGCTAAGCCGGGTGCTTCGATGGCCGGGGTGGAGCTCATCCTGCCACACTCTAGAGCTAAAGGGAAACTCAACGTGAGTACTGGCCTCGAGGTAAGTCCCTGAGTAACGGCGCCGAAAGGGCGGCATGCAGCTCTTTCCATGAGGTATTAGCCGCTGTTCTGCTTTATTTTATTTTATTTTTTTATTTTTTATTGTTTTTTTAAGATTGATTGATTGATTGATTGACTGCTATGTTGGGTCTTCGTTTCTGTGCTAGGGCTCTCTCCAGTTGCGGTAAGTGGGGGCCACTCTGCATCACGGTGCGTAGGCCTCTCACTATCGCGGCCTCTCTTGTTGCGGAGCACAGGCTCCAGAGGCGCAGGCTCAGTAGTTGTGGCTCACGGGTCCAGTTGCTCCGCGGCATGTGGGATCCTCCCAGACCCGGGCTCGAACCCGTGTCCCCTGCATTGGCAGGCAGATTCTCAACCACTGCGCCACCAGGGAAGCCCCTGTTCCGCTTTATTTTAAAGGAAGTACCCTTTTCAGGACTCCTAGGCCCCTCGGGTGTGCATCATTTTCCCTCCAGGATTCCTGAGTGCCTCCAGACCCCTGTGGGCCTGCTGAGCAACATCGAGGACCAAAGGTCGGTCCCTCGGAGGCCCTCTGTGTATGCCGAGTGATGGGCAACACCCTGCACGTTCCTTAAGGAGAGCTGCATTTCCAGAGCACTGGAACAGCCTCAGGACCACATTTCTAGCCAGTGCGACGTGCCATGGAAGTGTTCGTCATGGCCCCCGTCTGAGCTGCCATGAGAAAACACTCTGCTTAGGATTCTTCGAGGACCTCGTACCTGAAGTCACACTGCTCGAGGAGAAAGTCAGCATCCTACCATGATGTGGCGCTAACGGGATACTCAGCGTGAGCAGTTGCCTCGAGGTAAGGCCCTGAATTGCCATGCAGAAGCGGAGGCGTGCAGCAGTTTCCAGGAGGCCATAGCCGTTGCTCTGCATTATTTTAACGTCAGTACGCTTTGCAGGACATCTAGCAGCCTCACGTGGGCACCCTATTCCCTGCAAGAACACTGAGTACCCTCAGGCCCCCAGGGGCCTGCTAAGCCACATCCAGGCCAGTAGCCTATCGGAACCACTCTGTGTATGCCGAGTGTAGGGCAACAGACTGCGCTCTTTCTTGGGACAGCTTGATTTCCCCAGCAGTCCCACAGGTCCACGAACACCGTTCTAGCAGGTCCAACGTGCCGTGCAGGTCTGGCTCATTGCCCTAGTCTGAGCTGCACTGAGAAAAACCCTCGGCTCCGCATTCCATCTGGGACTTCCTGCCTGAAGTCACCCTGCCTCTAGGAGAAAGTCGGCTTGCGTTCCGACTGCAACCAAAGCCCAGTTTCTTGTGTAACACTGCAGGCTTTTGAAGAGCCACGGGCCCGGAGGCCTAGCTGGGGCGTTCCATGGTTGACGCAGTTCGCTAGATGCGGAACGCTTTGCTTCGAGGAGTTGATTCAGGGAAGGAACCACTGGGTAACCTTTGTCTCTTTGGACTGGTTAGAAAGCACAGGGATATATGCTGCGTGTGCCCGTGGAAATGGGGGCCTGATGGAACTAGCCTTGCTTTCCCATTTTGAAAGCTCCATTCATGCTGCCTTGAAGCTACTTGAAATTGACTGCTGTTGACAGGCCACTAGCCACTGTAGGCATGGCTCTGGGAAGACAATGAGTTTTCTCTAGCTAAGCCGGGTGCTTCGATGGCCGGGGTGGAGCTCATCCTGCCACACTCTAGAGCTAAAGGGAAACTCAACGTGAGTACTGGCCTCGAGGTAAGTCCCTGAGTAACGGCGCCGAAAGGGCGGCATGCAGCTCTTTCCATGAGGTATTAGCCGCTGTTCTGCTTTATTTTATTTTATTTTTTTATTTTTTATTGTTTTTTTAAGATTGATTGATTGATTGATTGACTGCTATGTTGGGTCTTCGTTTCTGTGCTAGGGCTCTCTCCAGTTGCGGTAAGTGGGGGCCACTCTGCATCACGGTGCGTAGGCCTCTCACTATCGCGGCCTCTCTTGTTGCGGAGCACAGGCTCCAGAGGCGCAGGCTCAGTAGTTGTGGCTCACGGGTCCAGTTGCTCCGCGGCATGTGGGATCCTCCCAGACCCGGGCTCGAACCCGTGTCCCCTGCATTGGCAGGCAGATTCTCAACCACTGCGCCACCAGGGAAGCCCCTGTTCCGCTTTATTTTAAAGGAAGTACCCTTTTCAGGACTCCTAGGCCCCTCGGGTGTGCATCATTTTCCCTCCAGGATTCCTGAGTGCCTCCAGACCCCTGTGGGCCTGCTGAGCAACATCGAGGACCAAAGGTCGGTCCCTCGGAGGCCCTCTGTGTATGCCGAGTGATGGGCAACACCCTGCACGTTCCTTAAGGAGAGCTGCATTTCCAGAGCACTGGAACAGCCTCAGGACCACATTTCTAGCCAGTGCGACGTGCCATGGAAGTGTTCGTCATGGCCCCCGTCTGAGCTGCCATGAGAAAACACTCTGCTTAGGATTCTTCGAGGACCTCGTACCTGAAGTCACACTGCTCGAGGAGAAAGTCAGCATCCTACCATGATGTGGCGCTAACGGGATACTCAGCGTGAGCAGTTGCCTCGAGGTAAGGCCCTGAATTGCCATGCAGAAGCGGAGGCGTGCAGCAGTTTCCAGGAGGCCATAGCCGTTGCTCTGCATTATTTTAACGTCAGTACGCTTTGCAGGACATCTAGCAGCCTCACGTGGGCACCCTATTCCCTGCAAGAACACTGAGTACCCTCAGGCCCCCAGGGGCCTGCTAAGCCACATCCAGGCCAGTAGCCTATCGGAACCACTCTGTGTATGCCGAGTGTAGGGCAACAGACTGCGCTCTTTCTTGGGACAGCTTGATTTCCCCAGCAGTCCCACAGGTCCACGAACACCGTTCTAGCAGGTCCAACGTGCCGTGCAGGTCTGGCTCATTGCCCTAGTCTGAGCTGCACTGAGAAAAACCCTCGGCTCCGCATTCCATCTGGGACTTCCTGCCTGAAGTCACCCTGCCTCTAGGAGAAAGTCGGCTTGCGTTCCGACTGCAACCAAAGCCCAGTTTCTTGTGTAACACTGCAGGCTTTTGAAGAGCCACGGGCCCGGAGGCCTAGCTGGGGCGTTCCATGGTTGACGCAGTTCGCTAGATGCGGAACGCTTTGCTTCGAGGAGTTGATTCAGGGAAGGAACCACTGGGTAACCTTTGTCTCTTTGGACTGGTTAGAAAGCACAGGGATATATGCTGCGTGTGCCCGTGGAAATGGGGGCCTGATGGAACTAGCCTTGCTTTCCCATTTTGAAAGCTCCATTCATGCTGCCTTGAAGCTACTTGAAATTGACTGCTGTTGACAGGCCACTAGCCACTGTAGGCATGGCTCTGGGAAGACAATGAGTTTTCTCTAGCTAAGCCGGGTGCTTCGATGGCCGGGGTGGAGCTCATCCTGCCACACTCTAGAGCTAAAGGGAAACTCAACGTGAGTACTGGCCTCGAGGTAAGTCCCTGAGTAACGGCGCCGAAAGGGCGGCATGCAGCTCTTTCCATGAGGTATTAGCCGCTGTTCTGCTTTATTTTATTTTATTTTTTTATTTTTTATTGTTTTTTTAAGATTGATTGATTGATTGATTGACTGCTATGTTGGGTCTTCGTTTCTGTGCTAGGGCTCTCTCCAGTTGCGGTAAGTGGGGGCCACTCTGCATCACGGTGCGTAGGCCTCTCACTATCGCGGCCTCTCTTGTTGCGGAGCACAGGCTCCAGAGGCGCAGGCTCAGTAGTTGTGGCTCACGGGTCCAGTTGCTCCGCGGCATGTGGGATCCTCCCAGACCCGGGCTCGAACCCGTGTCCCCTGCATTGGCAGGCAGATTCTCAACCACTGCGCCACCAGGGAAGCCCCTGTTCTGCTTTATTTTAAAGGAAGTACCCTTTTCAGGACTCCTAGGCCCCTCGGGTGTGCATCATTTTCCCTCCAGGATTCCTGAGTGCCTCCAGACCCCTGTGGGCCTGCTGAGCAACATCGAGGACCAAAGGTCGGTCCCTCGGAGGCCCTCTGTGTATGCCGAGTGATGGGCAACACCCTGCACGTTCCTTAAGGAGAGCTGCATTTCCAGAGCACTGGAACAGCCTCAGGACCACATTTCTAGCCAGTGCGACGTGCCATGGAAGTGTTCGTCATGGCCCCCGTCTGAGCTGCCATGAGAAAACACTCTGCTTAGGATTCTTCGAGGACCTCGTACCTGAAGTCACACTGCTCGAGGAGAAAGTCAGCATCCTACCATGATGTGGCGCTAACGGGATACTCAGCGTGAGCAGTTGCCTCGAGGTAAGGCCCTGAATTGCCATGCAGAAGCGGAGGCGTGCAGCAGTTTCCAGGAGGCCATAGCCGTTGCTCTGCATTATTTTAACGTCAGTACGCTTTGCAGGACATCTAGCAGCCTCACGTGGGCACCCTATTCCCTGCAAGAACACTGAGTACCCTCAGGCCCCCAGGGGCCTGCTAAGCCACATCCAGGCCAGTAGCCTATCGGAACCACTCTGTGTATGCCGAGTGTAGGGCAACAGACTGCGCTCTTTCTTGGGACAGCTTGATTTCCCCAGCAGTCCCACAGGTCCACGAACACCGTTCTAGCAGGTCCAACGTGCCGTGCAGGTCTGGCTCATTGCCCTAGTCTGAGCTGCACTGAGAAAAACCCTCGGCTCCGCATTCCATCTGGGACTTCCTGCCTGAAGTCACCCTGCCTCTAGGAGAAAGTCGGCTTGCGTTCCGACTGCAACCAAAGCCCAGTTTCTTGTGTAACACTGCAGGCTTTTGAAGAGCCACGGGCCCGGAGGCCTAGCTGGGGCGTTCCATGGTTGACGCAGTTCGCTAGATGCGGAACGCTTTGCTTCGAGGAGTTGATTCAGGGAAGGAACCACTGGGTAACCTTTGTCTCTTTGGACTGGTTAGAAAGCACAGGGATATATGCTGCGTGTGCCCGTGGAAATGGGGGCCTGATGGAACTAGCCTTGCTTTCCCATTTTGAAAGCTCCATTCATGCTGCCTTGAAGCTACTTGAAATTGACTGCTGTTGACAGGCCACTAGCCACTGTAGGCATGGCTCTGGGAAGACAATGAGTTTTCTCTAGCTAAGCCGGGTGCTTCGATGGCCGGGGTGGAGCTCATCCTGCCACACTCTAGAGCTAAAGGGAAACTCAACGTGAGTACTGGCCTCGAGGTAAGTCCCTGAGTAACGGCGCCGAAAGGGCGGCATGCAGCTCTTTCCATGAGGTATTAGCCGCTGTTCTGCTTTATTTTATTTTATTTTTTTATTTTTTATTGTTTTTTTAAGATTGATTGATTGATTGATTGACTGCTATGTTGGGTCTTCGTTTCTGTGCTAGGGCTCTCTCCAGTTGCGGTAAGTGGGGGCCACTCTGCATCACGGTGCGTAGGCCTCTCACTATCGCGGCCTCTCTTGTTGCGGAGCACAGGCTCCAGAGGCGCAGGCTCAGTAGTTGTGGCTCACGGGTCCAGTTGCTCCGCGGCATGTGGGATCCTCCCAGACCCGGGCTCGAACCCGTGTCCCCTGCATTGGCAGGCAGATTCTCAACCACTGCGCCACCAGGGAAGCCCCTGTTCCGCTTTATTTTAAAGGAAGTACCCTTTTCAGGACTCCTAGGCCCCTCGGGTGTGCATCATTTTCCCTCCAGGATTCCTGAGTGCCTCCAGACCCCTGTGGGCCTGCTGAGCAACATCGAGGACCAAAGGTCGGTCCCTCGGAGGCCCTCTGTGTATGCCGAGTGATGGGCAACACCCTGCACGTTCCTTAAGGAGAGCTGCATTTCCAGAGCACTGGAACAGCCTCAGGACCACATTTCTAGCCAGTGCGACGTGCCATGGAAGTGTTCGTCATGGCCCCCGTCTGAGCTGCCATGAGAAAACACTCTGCTTAGGATTCTTCGAGGACCTCGTACCTGAAGTCACACTGCTCGAGGAGAAAGTCAGCATCCTACCATGATGTGGCGCTAACGGGATACTCAGCGTGAGCAGTTGCCTCGAGGTAAGGCCCTGAATTGCCATGCAGAAGCGGAGGCGTGCAGCAGTTTCCAGGAGGCCATAGCCGTTGCTCTGCATTATTTTAACGTCAGTACGCTTTGCAGGACATCTAGGAGCCTCACGTGGGCACCCTATTCCCTGCAAGAACACTGAGTACCCTCAGGCCCCCAGGGGCCTGCTAAGCCACATCCAGGCCAGTAGCCTATCGGAACCACTCTGTGTATGCCGAGTGTAGGGCAACAGACTGCGCTCTTTCTTGGGACAGCTTGATTTCCCCAGCAGTCCCACAGGTCCACGAACACCGTTCTAGCAGGTCCAACGTGCCGTGCAGGTCTGGCTCATTGCCCTAGTCTGAGCTGCACTGAGAAAAACCCTCGGCTCCGCATTCCATCTGGGACTTCCTGCCTGAAGTCACCCTGCCTCTAGGAGAAAGTCGGCTTGCGTTCCGACTGCAACCAAAGCCCAGTTTCTTGTGTAACACTGCAGGCTTTTGAAGAGCCACGGGCCCGGAGGCCTAGCTGGGGCGTTCCATGGTTGACGCAGTTCGCTAGATGCGGAACGCTTTGCTTCGAGGAGTTGATTCAGGGAAGGAACCACTGGGTAACCTTTGTCTCTTTGGACTGGTTAGAAAGCACAGGGATATATGCTGCGTGTGCCCGTGGAAATGGGGGCCTGATGGAACTAGCCTTGCTTTCCCATTTTGAAAGCTCCATTCATGCTGCCTTGAAGCTACTTGAAATTGACTGCTGTTGACAGGCCACTAGCCACTGTAGGCATGGCTCTGGGAAGACAATGAGTTTTCTCTAGCTAAGCCGGGTGCTTCGATGGCCGGGGTGGAGCTCATCCTGCCACACTCTAGAGCTAAAGGGAAACTCAACGTGAGTACTGGCCTCGAGGTAAGTCCCTGAGTAACGGCGCCGAAAGGGCGGCATGCAGCTCTTTCCATGAGGTATTAGCCGCTGTTCTGCTTTATTTTATTTTATTTTTTTATTTTTTATTGTTTTTTTAAGATTGATTGATTGATTGATTGACTGCTATGTTGGGTCTTCGTTTCTGTGCTAGGGCTCTCTCCAGTTGCGGTAAGTGGGGGCCACTCTGCATCACGGTGCGTAGGCCTCTCACTATCGCGGCCTCTCTTGTTGCGGAGCACAGGCTCCAGAGGCGCAGGCTCAGTAGTTGTGGCTCACGGGTCCAGTTGCTCCGCGGCATGTGGGATCCTCCCAGACCCGGGCTCGAACCCGTGTCCCCTGCATTGGCAGGCAGATTCTCAACCACTGCGCCACCAGGGAAGCCCCTGTTCCGCTTTATTTTAAAGGAAGTACCCTTTTCAGGACTCCTAGGCCCCTCGGGTGTGCATCATTTTCCCTCCAGGATTCCTGAGTGCCTCCAGACCCCTGTGGGCCTGCTGAGCAACATCGAGGACCAAAGGTCGGTCCCTCGGAGGCCCTCTGTGTATGCCGAGTGATGGGCAACACCCTGCACGTTCCTTAAGGAGAGCTGCATTTCCAGAGCACTGGAACAGCCTCAGGACCACATTTCTAGCCAGTGCGACGTGCCATGGAAGTGTTCGTCATGGCCCCCGTCTGAGCTGCCATGAGAAAACACTCTGCTTAGGATTCTTCGAGGACCTCGTACCTGAAGTCACACTGCTCGAGGAGAAAGTCAGCATCCTACCATGATGTGGCGCTAACGGGATACTCAGCGTGAGCAGTTGCCTCGAGGTAAGGCCCTGAATTGCCATGCAGAAGCGGAGGCGTGCAGCAGTTTCCAGGAGGCCATAGCCGTTGCTCTGCATTATTTTAACGTCAGTACGCTTTGCAGGACATCTAGCAGCCTCACGTGGGCACCCTATTCCCTGCAAGAACACTGAGTACCCTCAGGCCCCCAGGGGCCTGCTAAGCCACATCCAGGCCAGTAGCCTATCGGAACCACTCTGTGTATGCCGAGTGTAGGGCAACAGACTGCGCTCTTTCTTGGGACAGCTTGATTTCCCCAGCAGTCCCACAGGTCCACGAACACCGTTCTAGCAGGTCCAACGTGCCGTGCAAGTCTGGCTCATTGCCCTAGTCTGAGCTGCACTGAGAAAAACCCTCGGCTCCGCATTCCATCTGGGACTTCCTGCCTGAAGTCACCCTGCCTCTAGGAGAAAGTCGGCTTGCGTTCCGACTGCAACCAAAGCCCAGTTTCTTGTGTAACACTGCAGGCTTTTGAAGAGCCACGGGCCCGGAGGCCTAGCTGGGGCGTTCCATGGTTGACGCAGTTCGCTAGATGCGGAACGCTTTGCTTCGAGGAGTTGATTCAGGGAAGGAACCACTGGGTAACCTTTGTCTCTTTGGACTGGTTAGAAAGCACAGGGATATATGCTGCGTGTGCCCGTGGAAATGGGGGCCTGATGGAACTAGCCTTGCTTTCCCATTTTGAAAGCTCCATTCATGCTGCCTTGAAGCTACTTGAAATTGACTGCTGTTGACAGGCCACTAGCCACTGTAGGCATGGCTCTGGGAAGACAATGAGTTTTCTCTAGCTAAGCCGGGTGCTTCGATGGCCGGGGTGGAGCTCATCCTGCCACACTCTAGAGCTAAAGGGAAACTCAACGTGAGTACTGGCCTCGAGGTAAGTCCCTGAGTAACGGCGCCGAAAGGGCGGCATGCAGCTCTTTCCATGAGGTATTAGCCGCTGTTCTGCTTTATTTTATTTTATTTTTTTATTTTTTATTGTTTTTTTAAGATTGATTGATTGATTGATTGACTGCTATGTTGGGTCTTCGTTTCTGTGCTAGGGCTCTCTCCAGTTGCGGTAAGTGGGGGCCACTCTGCATCACGGTGCGTAGGCCTCTCACTATCGCGGCCTCTCTTGTTGCGGAGCACAGGCTCCAGAGGCGCAGGCTCAGTAGTTGTGGCTCACGGGTCCAGTTGCTCCGCGGCATGTGGGATCCTCCCAGACCCGGGCTCGAACCCGTGTCCCCTGCATTGGCAGGCAGATTCTCAACCACTGCGCCACCAGGGAAGCCCCTGTTCCGCTTTATTTTAAAGGAAGTACCCTTTTCAGGACTCCTAGGCCCCTCGGGTGTGCATCATTTTCCCTCCAGGATTCCTGAGTGCCTCCAGACCCCTGTGGGCCTGCTGAGCAACATCGAGGACCAAAGGTCGGTCCCTCGGAGGCCCTCTGTGTATGCCGAGTGATGGGCAACACCCTGCACGTTCCTTAAGGAGAGCTGCATTTCCAGAGCACTGGAACAGCCTCAGGACCACATTTCTAGCCAGTGCGACGTGCCATGGAAGTGTTCGTCATGGCCCCCGTCTGAGCTGCCATGAGAAAACACTCTGCTTAGGATTCTTCGAGGACCTCGTACCTGAAGTCACACTGCTCGAGGAGAAAGTCAGCATCCTACCATGATGTGGCGCTAACGGGATACTCAGCGTGAGCAGTTGCCTCGAGGTAAGGCCCTGAATTGCCATGCAGAAGCGGAGGCGTGCAGCAGTTTCCAGGAGGCCATAGCCGTTGCTCTGCATTATTTTAACGTCAGTACGCTTTGCAGGACATCTAGCAGCCTCACGTGGGCACCCTATTCCCTGCAAGAACACTGAGTACCCTCAGGCCCCCAGGGGCCTGCTAAGCCACATCCAGGCCAGTAGCCTATCGGAACCACTCTGTGTATGCCGAGTGTAGGGCAACAGACTGCGCTCTTTCTTGGGACAGCTTGATTTCCCCAGCAGTCCCACAGGTCCACGAACACCGTTCTAGCAGGTCCAACGTGCCGTGCAAGTCTGGCTCATTGCCCTAGTCTGAGCTGCACTGAGAAAAACCCTCGGCTCCGCATTCCATCTGGGACTTCCTGCCTGAAGTCACCCTGCCTCTAGGAGAAAGTCGGCTTGCGTTCCGACTGCAACCAAAGCCCAGTTTCTTGTGTAACACTGCAGGCTTTTGAAGAGCCACGGGCCCGGAGGCCTAGCTGGGGCGTTCCATGGTTGACGCAGTTCGCTAGATGCGGAACGCTTTGCTTCGAGGAGTTGATTCAGGGAAGGAACCACTGGGTAACCTTTGTCTCTTTGGACTGGTTAGAAAGCACAGGGATATATGCTGCGTGTGCCCGTGGAAATGGGGGCCTGATGGAACTAGCCTTGCTTTCCCATTTTGAAAGCTCCATTCATGCTGCCTTGAAGCTACTTGAAATTGACTGCTGTTGACAGGCCACTAGCCACTGTAGGCATGGCTCTGGGAAGACAATGAGTTTTCTCTAGCTAAGCCGGGTGCTTCGATGGCCGGGGTGGAGCTCATCCTGCCACACTCTAGAGCTAAAGGGAAACTCAACGTGAGTACTGGCCTCGAGGTAAGTCCCTGAGTAACGGCGCCGAAAGGGCGGCATGCAGCTCTTTCCATGAGGTATTAGCCGCTGTTCTGCTTTATTTTATTTTATTTTTTTATTTTTTATTGTTTTTTTAAGATTGATTGATTGATTGATTGACTGCTATGTTGGGTCTTCGTTTCTGTGCTAGGGCTCTCTCCAGTTGCGGTAAGTGGGGGCCACTCTGCATCACGGTGCGTAGGCCTCTCACTATCGCGGCCTCTCTTGTTGCGGAGCACAGGCTCCAGAGGCGCAGGCTCAGTAGTTGTGGCTCACGGGTCCAGTTGCTCCGCGGCATGTGGGATCCTCCCAGACCCGGGCTCGAACCCGTGTCCCCTGCATTGGCAGGCAGATTCTCAACCACTGCGCCACCAGGGAAGCCCCTGTTCCGCTTTATTTTAAAGGAAGTACCCTTTTCAGGACTCCTAGGCCCCTCGGGTGTGCATCATTTTCCCTCCAGGATTCCTGAGTGCCTCCAGACCCCTGTGGGCCTGCTGAGCAACATCGAGGACCAAAGGTCGGTCCCTCGGAGGCCCTCTGTGTATGCCGAGTGATGGGCAACACCCTGCACGTTCCTTAAGGAGAGCTGCATTTCCAGAGCACTGGAACAGCCTCAGGACCACATTTCTAGCCAGTGCGACGTGCCATGGAAGTGTTCGTCATGGCCCCCGTCTGAGCTGCCATGAGAAAACACTCTGCTTAGGATTCTTCGAGGACCTCGTACCTGAAGTCACACTGCTCGAGGAGAAAGTCAGCATCCTACCATGATGTGGCGCTAACGGGATACTCAGCGTGAGCAGTTGCCTCGAGGTAAGGCCCTGAATTGCCATGCAGAAGCGGAGGCGTGCAGCAGTTTCCAGGAGGCCATAGCCGTTGCTCTGCATTATTTTAACGTCAGTACGCTTTGCAGGACATCTAGCAGCCTCACGTGGGCACCCTATTCCCTGCAAGAACACTGAGTACCCTCAGGCCCCCAGGGGCCTGCTAAGCCACATCCAGGCCAGTAGCCTATCGGAACCACTCTGTGTATGCCGAGTGTAGGGCAACAGACTGCGCTCTTTCTTGGGACAGCTTGATTTCCCCAGCAGTCCCACAGGTCCACGAACACCGTTCTAGCAGGTCCAACGTGCCGTGCAAGTCTGGCTCATTGCCCTAGTCTGAGCTGCACTGAGAAAAACCCTCGGCTCCGCATTCCATCTGGGACTTCCTGCCTGAAGTCACCCTGCCTCTAGGAGAAAGTCGGCTTGCGTTCCGACTGCAACCAAAGCCCAGTTTCTTGTGTAACACTGCAGGCTTTTGAAGAGCCACGGGCCCGGAGGCCTAGCTGGGGCGTTCCATGGTTGACGCAGTTCGCTAGATGCGGAACGCTTTGCTTCGAGGAGTTGATTCAGGGAAGGAACCACTGGGTAACCTTTGTCTCTTTGGACTGGTTAGAAAGCACAGGGATATATGCTGCGTGTGCCCGTGGAAATGGGGGCCTGATGGAACTAGCCTTGCTTTCCCATTTTGAAAGCTCCATTCATGCTGCCTTGAAGCTACTTGAAATTGACTGCTGTTGACAGGCCACTAGCCACTGTAGGCATGGCTCTGGGAAGACAATGAGTTTTCTCTAGCTAAGCCGGGTGCTTCGATGGCCGGGGTGGAGCTCATCCTGCCACACTCTAGAGCTAAAGGGAAACTCAACGTGAGTACTGGCCTCGAGGTAAGTCCCTGAGTAACGGCGCCGAAAGGGCGGCATGCAGCTCTTTCCATGAGGTATTAGCCGCTGTTCTGCTTTATTTTATTTTATTTTTTTATTTTTTATTGTTTTTTTAAGATTGATTGATTGATTGATTGACTGCTATGTTGGGTCTTCGTTTCTGTGCTAGGGCTCTCTCCAGTTGCGGTAAGTGGGGGCCACTCTGCATCACGGTGCGTAGGCCTCTCACTATCGCGGCCTCTCTTGTTGCGGAGCACAGGCTCCAGAGGCGCAGGCTCAGTAGTTGTGGCTCACGGGTCCAGTTGCTCCGCGGCATGTGGGATCCTCCCAGACCCGGGCTCGAACCCGTGTCCCCTGCATTGGCAGGCAGATTCTCAACCACTGCGCCACCAGGGAAGCCCCTGTTCTGCTTTATTTTAAAGGAAGTACCCTTTTCAGGACTCCTAGGCCCCTCGGGTGTGCATCATTTTCCCTCCAGGATTCCTGAGTGCCTCCAGACCCCTGTGGGCCTGCTGAGCAACATCGAGGACCAAAGGTCGGTCCCTCGGAGGCCCTCTGTGTATGCCGAGTGATGGGCAACACCCTGCACGTTCCTTAAGGAGAGCTGCATTTCCAGAGCACTGGAACAGCCTCAGGACCACATTTCTAGCCAGTGCGACGTGCCATGGAAGTGTTCGTCATGGCCCCCGTCTGAGCTGCCATGAGAAAACACTCTGCTTAGGATTCTTCGAGGACCTCGTACCTGAAGTCACACTGCTCGAGGAGAAAGTCAGCATCCTACCATGATGTGGCGCTAACGGGATACTCAGCGTGAGCAGTTGCCTCGAGGTAAGGCCCTGAATTGCCATGCAGAAGCGGAGGCGTGCAGCAGTTTCCAGGAGGCCATAGCCGTTGCTCTGCATTATTTTAACGTCAGTACGCTTTGCAGGACATCTAGCAGCCTCACGTGGGCACCCTATTCCCTGCAAGAACACTGAGTACCCTCAGGCCCCCAGGGGCCTGCTAAGCCACATCCAGGCCAGTAGCCTATCGGAACCACTCTGTGTATGCCGAGTGTAGGGCAACAGACTGCGCTCTTTCTTGGGACAGCTTGATTTCCCCAGCAGTCCCACAGGTCCACGAACACCGTTCTAGCAGGTCCAACGTGCCGTGCAAGTCTGGCTCATTGCCCTAGTCTGAGCTGCACTGAGAAAAACCCTCGGCTCCGCATTCCATCTGGGACTTCCTGCCTGAAGTCACCCTGCCTCTAGGAGAAAGTCGGCTTGCGTTCCGACTGCAACCAAAGCCCAGTTTCTTGTGTAACACTGCAGGCTTTTGAAGAGCCACGGGCCCGGAGGCCTAGCTGGGGCGTTCCATGGTTGACGCAGTTCGCTAGATGCGGAACGCTTTGCTTCGAGGAGTTGATTCAGGGAAGGAACCACTGGGTAACCTTTGTCTCTTTGGACTGGTTAGAAAGCACAGGGATATATGCTGCGTGTGCCCGTGGAAATGGGGGCCTGATGGAACTAGCCTTGCTTTCCCATTTTGAAAGCTCCATTCATGCTGCCTTGAAGCTACTTGAAATTGACTGCTGTTGACAGGCCACTAGCCACTGTAGGCATGGCTCTGGGAAGACAATGAGTTTTCTCTAGCTAAGCCGGGTGCTTCGATGGCCGGGGTGGAGCTCATCCTGCCACACTCTAGAGCTAAAGGGAAACTCAACGTGAGTACTGGCCTCGAGGTAAGTCCCTGAGTAACGGCGCTGAAAGGGCGGCATGCAGCTCTTTCCATGAGGTATTAGCCGCTGTTCTGCTTTATTTTATTTTATTTTTTTATTTTTTATTGTTTTTTTAAGATTGATTGATTGATTGATTGACTGCTATGTTGGGTCTTCGTTTCTGTGCTAGGGCTCTCTCCAGTTGCGGTAAGTGGGGGCCACTCTGCATCACGGTGCGTAGGCCTCTCACTATCGCGGCCTCTCTTGTTGCGGAGCACAGGCTCCAGAGGCGCAGGCTCAGTAGTTGTGGCTCACGGGTCCAGTTGCTCCGCGGCATGTGGGATCCTCCCAGACCCGGGCTCGAACCCGTGTCCCCTGCATTGGCAGGCAGATTCTCAACCACTGCGCCACCAGGGAAGCCCCTGTTCCGCTTTATTTTAAAGGAAGTACCCTTTTCAGGACTCCTAGGCCCCTCGGGTGTGCATCATTTTCCCTCCAGGATTCCTGAGTGCCTCCAGACCCCTGTGGGCCTGCTGAGCAACATCGAGGACCAAAGGTCGGTCCCTCGGAGGCCCTCTGTGTATGCCGAGTGATGGGCAACACCCTGCACGTTCCTTAAGGAGAGCTGCATTTCCAGAGCACTGGAACAGCCTCAGGACCACATTTCTAGCCAGTGCGACGTGCCATGGAAGTGTTCGTCATGGCCCCCGTCTGAGCTGCCATGAGAAAACACTCTGCTTAGGATTCTTCGAGGACCTCGTACCTGAAGTCACACTGCTCGAGGAGAAAGTCAGCATCCTACCATGATGTGGCGCTAACGGGATACTCAGCGTGAGCAGTTGCCTCGAGGTAAGGCCCTGAATTGCCATGCAGAAGCGGAGGCGTGCAGCAGTTTCCAGGAGGCCATAGCCGTTGCTCTGCATTATTTTAACGTCAGTACGCTTTGCAGGACATCTAGCAGCCTCACGTGGGCACCCTATTCCCTGCAAGAACACTGAGTACCCTCAGGCCCCCAGGGGCCTGCTAAGCCACATCCAGGCCAGTAGCCTATCGGAACCACTCTGTGTATGCCGAGTGTAGGGCAACAGACTGCGCTCTTTCTTGGGACAGCTTGATTTCCCCAGCAGTCCCACAGGTCCACGAACACCGTTCTAGCAGGTCCAACGTGCCGTGCAAGTCTGGCTCATTGCCCTAGTCTGAGCTGCACTGAGAAAAACCCTCGGCTCCGCATTCCATCTGGGACTTCCTGCCTGAAGTCACCCTGCCTCTAGGAGAAAGTCGGCTTGCGTTCCGACTGCAACCAAAGCCCAGTTTCTTGTGTAACACTGCAGGCTTTTGAAGAGCCACGGGCCCGGAGGCCTAGCTGGGGCGTTCCATGGTTGACGCAGTTCGCTAGATGCGGAACGCTTTGCTTCGAGGAGTTGATTCAGGGAAGGAACCACTGGGTAACCTTTGTCTCTTTGGACTGGTTAGAAAGCACAGGGATATATGCTGCGTGTGCCCGTGGAAATGGGGGCCTGATGGAACTAGCCTTGCTTTCCCATTTTGAAAGCTCCATTCATGCTGCCTTGAAGCTACTTGAAATTGACTGCTGTTGACAGGCCACTAGCCACTGTAGGCATGGCTCTGGGAAGACAATGAGTTTTCTCTAGCTAAGCCGGGTGCTTCGATGGCCGGGGTGGAGCTCATCCTGCCACACTCTAGAGCTAAAGGGAAACTCAACGTGAGTACTGGCCTCGAGGTAAGTCCCTGAGTAACGGCGCCGAAAGGGCGGCATGCAGCTCTTTCCATGGGGTATTAGCCGCTGTTCTGCTTTATTTTATTTTATTTTTTTATTTTTTATTGTTTTTTTAAGATTGATTGATTGATTGATTGACTGCTATGTTGGGTCTTCGTTTCTGTGCTAGGGCTCTCTCCAGTTGCGGTAAGTGGGGGCCACTCTGCATCACGGTGCGTAGGCCTCTCACTATCGCGGCCTCTCTTGTTGCGGAGCACAGGCTCCAGAGGCGCAGGCTCAGTAGTTGTGGCTCACGGGTCCAGTTGCTCCGCGGCATGTGGGATCCTCCCAGACCCGGGCTCGAACCCGTGTCCCCTGCATTGGCAGGCAGATTCTCAACCACTGCGCCACCAGGGAAGCCCCTGTTCCGCTTTATTTTAAAGGAAGTACCCTTTTCAGGACTCCTAGGCCCCTCGGGTGTGCATCATTTTCCCTCCAGGATTCCTGAGTGCCTCCAGACCCCTGTGGGCCTGCTGAGCAACATCGAGGACCAAAGGTCGGTCCCTCGGAGGCCCTCTGTGTATGCCGAGTGATGGGCAACACCCTGCACGTTCCTTAAGGAGAGCTGCATTTCCAGAGCACTGGAACAGCCTCAGGACCACATTTCTAGCCAGTGCGACGTGCCATGGAAGTGTTCGTCATGGCCCCCGTCTGAGCTGCCATGAGAAAACACTCTGCTTAGGATTCTTCGAGGACCTCGTACCTGAAGTCACACTGCTCGAGGAGAAAGTCAGCATCCTACCATGATGTGGCGCTAACGGGATACTCAGCGTGAGCAGTTGCCTCGAGGTAAGGCCCTGAATTGCCATGCAGAAGCGGAGGCGTGCAGCAGTTTCCAGGAGGCCATAGCCGTTGCTCTGCATTATTTTAACGTCAGTACGCTTTGCAGGACATCTAGCAGCCTCACGTAGGCACCCTATTCCCTGCAAGAACACTGAGTACCCTCAGGCCCCCAGGGGCCTGCTAAGCCACATCCAGGCCAGTAGCCTATCGGAACCACTCTGTGTATGCCGAGTGTAGGGCAACAGACTGCGCTCTTTCTTGGGACAGCTTGATTTCCCCAGCAGTCCCACAGGTCCACGAACACCGTTCTAGCAGGTCCAACGTGCCGTGCAAGTCTGGCTCATTGCCCTAGTCTGAGCTGCACTGAGAAAAACCCTCGGCTCCGCATTCCATCTGGGACTTCCTGCCTGAAGTCACCCTGCCTCTAGGAGAAAGTCGGCTTGCGTTCCGACTGCAACCAAAGCCCAGTTTCTTGTGTAACACTGCAGGCTTTTGAAGAGCCACGGGCCCGGAGGCCTAGCTGGGGCGTTCCATGGTTGACGCAGTTCGCTAGATGCGGAACGCTTTGCTTCGAGGAGTTGATTCAGGGAAGGAACCACTGGGTAACCTTTGTCTCTTTGGACTGGTTAGAAAGCACAGGGATATATGCTGCGTGTGCCCGTGGAAATGGGGGCCTGATGGAACTAGCCTTGCTTTCCCATTTTGAAAGCTCCATTCATGCTGCCTTGAAGCTACTTGAAATTGACTGCTGTTGACAGGCCACTAGCCACTGTAGGCATGGCTCTGGGAAGACAATGAGTTTTCTCTAGCTAAGCCGGGTGCTTCGATGGCCGGGGTGGAGCTCATCCTGCCACACTCTAGAGCTAAAGGGAAACTCAACGTGAGTACTGGCCTCGAGGTAAGTCCCTGAGTAACGGCGCCGAAAGGGCGGCATGCAGCTCTTTCCATGAGGTATTAGCCGCTGTTCTGCTTTATTTTATTTTATTTTTTTATTTTTTATTGTTTTTTTAAGATTGATTGATTGATTGATTGACTGCTATGTTGGGTCTTCGTTTCTGTGCTAGGGCTCTCTCCAGTTGCGGTAAGTGGGGGCCACTCTGCATCACGGTGCGTAGGCCTCTCACTATCGCGGCCTCTCTTGTTGCGGAGCACAGGCTCCAGAGGCGCAGGCTCAGTAGTTGTGGCTCACGGGTCCAGTTGCTCCGCGGCATGTGGGATCCTCCCAGACCCGGGCTCGAACCCGTGTCCCCTGCATTGGCAGGCAGATTCTCAACCACTGCGCCACCAGGGAAGCCCCTGTTCCGCTTTATTTTAAAGGAAGTACCCTTTTCAGGACTCCTAGGCCCCTCGGGTGTGCATCATTTTCCCTCCAGGATTCCTGAGTGCCTCCAGACCCCTGTGGGCCTGCTGAGCAACATCGAGGACCAAAGGTCGGTCCCTCGGAGGCCCTCTGTGTATGCCGAGTGATGGGCAACACCCTGCACGTTCCTTAAGGAGAGCTGCATTTCCAGAGCACTGGAACAGCCTCAGGACCACATTTCTAGCCAGTGCGACGTGCCATGGAAGTGTTCGTCATGGCCCCCGTCTGAGCTGCCATGAGAAAACACTCTGCTTAGGATTCTTCGAGGACCTCGTACCTGAAGTCACACTGCTCGAGGAGAAAGTCAGCATCCTACCATGATGTGGCGCTAACGGGATACTCAGCGTGAGCAGTTGCCTCGAGGTAAGGCCCTGAATTGCCATGCAGAAGCGGAGGCGTGCAGCAGTTTCCAGGAGGCCATAGCCGTTGCTCTGCATTATTTTAACGTCAGTACGCTTTGCAGGACATCTAGCAGCCTCACGTGGGCACCCTATTCCCTGCAAGAACACTGAGTACCCTCAGGCCCCCAGGGGCCTGCTAAGCCACATCCAGGCCAGTAGCCTATCGGAACCACTCTGTGTATGCCGAGTGTAGGGCAACAGACTGCGCTCTTTCTTGGGACAGCTTGATTTCCCCAGCAGTCCCACAGGTCCACGAACACCGTTCTAGCAGGTCCAACGTGCCGTGCAAGTCTGGCTCATTGCCCTAGTCTGAGCTGCACTGAGAAAAACCCTCGGCTCCGCATTCCATCTGGGACTTCCTGCCTGAAGTCACCCTGCCTCTAGGAGAAAGTCGGCTTGCGTTCCGACTGCAACCAAAGCCCAGTTTCTTGTGTAACACTGCAGGCTTTTGAAGAGCCACGGGCCCGGAGGCCTAGCTGGGGCGTTCCATGGTTGACGCAGTTCGCTAGATGCGGAACGCTTTGCTTCGAGGAGTTGATTCAGGGAAGGAACCACTGGGTAACCTTTGTCTCTTTGGACTGGTTAGAAAGCACAGGGATATATGCTGCGTGTGCCCGTGGAAATGGGGGCCTGATGGAACTAGCCTTGCTTTCCCATTTTGAAAGCTCCATTCATGCTGCCTTGAAGCTACTTGAAATTGACTGCTGTTGACAGGCCACTAGCCACTGTAGGCATGGCTCTGGGAAGACAATGAGTTTTCTCTAGCTAAGCCGGGTGCTTCGATGGCCGGGGTGGAGCTCATCCTGCCACACTCTAGAGCTAAAGGGAAACTCAACGTGAGTACTGGCCTCGAGGTAAGTCCCTGAGTAACGGCGCCGAAAGGGCGGCATGCAGCTCTTTCCATGGGGTATTAGCCGCTGTTCTGCTTTATTTTATTTTATTTTTTTATTTTTTATTGTTTTTTTAAGATTGATTGATTGATTGATTGACTGCTATGTTGGGTCTTCGTTTCTGTGCTAGGGCTCTCTCCAGTTGCGGTAAGTGGGGGCCACTCTGCATCACGGTGCGTAGGCCTCTCACTATCGCGGCCTCTCTTGTTGCGGAGCACAGGCTCCAGAGGCGCAGGCTCAGTAGTTGTGGCTCACGGGTCCAGTTGCTCCGCGGCATGTGGGATCCTCCCAGACCCGGGCTCGAACCCGTGTCCCCTGCATTGGCAGGCAGATTCTCAACCACTGCGCCACCAGGGAAGCCCCTGTTCTGCTTTATTTTAAAGGAAGTACCCTTTTCAGGACTCCTAGGCCCCTCGGGTGTGCATCATTTTCCCTCCAGGATTCCTGAGTGCCTCCAGACCCCTGTGGGCCTGCTGAGCAACATCGAGGACCAAAGGTCGGTCCCTCGGAGGCCCTCTGTGTATGCCGAGTGATGGGCAACACCCTGCACGTTCCTTAAGGAGAGCTGCATTTCCAGAGCACTGGAACAGCCTCAGGACCACATTTCTAGCCAGCGCGACGTGCCATGGAAGTGTTCGTCATGGCCCCCGTCTGAGCTGCCATGAGAAAACACTCTGCTTAGGATTCTTCGAGGACCTCGTACCTGAAGTCACACTGCTCGAGGAGAAAGTCAGCATCCTACCATGATGTGGCGCTAACGGGATACTCAGCGTGAGCAGTTGCCTCGAGGTAAGGCCCTGAATTGCCATGCAGAAGCGGAGGCGTGCAGCAGTTTCCAGGAGGCCATAGCCGTTGCTCTGCATTATTTTAACGTCAGTACGCTTTGCAGGACATCTAGCAGCCTCACGTGGGCACCCTATTCCCTGCAAGAACACTGAGTACCCTCAGGCCCCCAGGGGCCTGCTAAGCCACATCCAGGCCAGTAGCCTATCGGAACCACTCTGTGTATGCCGAGTGTAGGGCAACAGACTGCGCTCTTTCTTGGGACAGCTTGATTTCCCCAGCAGTCCCACAGGTCCACGAACACCGTTCTAGCAGGTCCAACGTGCCGTGCAAGTCTGGCTCATTGCCCTAGTCTGAGCTGCACTGAGAAAAACCCTCGGCTCCGCATTCCATCTGGGACTTCCTGCCTGAAGTCACCCTGCCTCTAGGAGAAAGTCGGCTTGCGTTCCGACTGCAACCAAAGCCCAGTTTCTTGTGTAACACTGCAGGCTTTTGAAGAGCCACGGGCCCGGAGGCCTAGCTGGGGCGTTCCATGGTTGACGCAGTTCGCTAGATGCGGAACGCTTTGCTTCGAGGAGTTGATTCAGGGAAGGAACCACTGGGTAACCTTTGTCTCTTTGGACTGGTTAGAAAGCACAGGGATATATGCTGCGTGTGCCCGTGGAAATGGGGGCCTGATGGAACTAGCCTTGCTTTCCCATTTTGAAAGCTCCATTCATGCTGCCTTGAAGCTACTTGAAATTGACTGCTGTTGACAGGCCACTAGCCACTGTAGGCATGGCTCTGGGAAGACAATGAGTTTTCTCTAGCTAAGCCGGGTGCTTCGATGGCCGGGGTGGAGCTCATCCTGCCACACTCTAGAGCTAAAGGGAAACTCAACGTGAGTACTGGCCTCGAGGTAAGTCCCTGAGTAACGGCGCCGAAAGGGCGGCATGCAGCTCTTTCCATGAGGTATTAGCCGCTGTTCTGCTTTATTTTATTTTATTTTTTTATTTTTTATTGTTTTTTTAAGATTGATTGATTGACTGCTATGTTGGGTCTTCGTTTCTGTGCTAGGGCTCTCTCCAGTTGCGGTAAGTGGGGGCCACTCTGCATCACGGTGCGTAGGCCTCTCACTATCGCGGCCTCTCTTGTTGCGGAGCACAGGCTCCAGAGGCGCAGGCTCAGTAGTTGTGGCTCACGGGTCCAGTTGCTCCGCGGCATGTGGGATCCTCCCAGACCCGGGCTCGAACCCGTGTCCCCTGCATTGGCAGGCAGATTCTCAACCACTGCGCCACCAGGGAAGCCCCTGTTCCGCTTTATTTTAAAGGAAGTACCCTTTTCAGGACTCCTAGGCCCCTCGGGTGTGCATCATTTTCCCTCCAGGATTCCTGAGTGCCTCCAGACCCCTGTGGGCCTGCTGAGCAACATCGAGGACCAAAGGTCGGTCCCTCGGAGGCCCTCTGTGTATGCCGAGTGATGGGCAACACCCTGCACGTTCCTTAAGGAGAGCTGCATTTCCAGAGCACTGGAACAGCCTCAGGACCACATTTCTAGCCAGCGCGACGTGCCATGGAAGTGTTCGTCATGGCCCCCGTCTGAGCTGCCATGAGAAAACACTCTGCTTAGGATTCTTCGAGGACCTCGTACCTGAAGTCACACTGCTCGAGGAGAAAGTCAGCATCCTACCATGATGTGGCGCTAACGGGATACTCAGCGTGAGCAGTTGCCTCGAGGTAAGGCCCTGAATTGCCATGCAGAAGCGGAGGCGTGCAGCAGTTTCCAGGAGGCCATAGCCGTTGCTCTGCATTATTTTAACGTCAGTACGCTTTGCAGGACATCTAGCAGCCTCACGTGGGCACCCTATTCCCTGCAAGAACACTGAGTACCCTCAGGCCCCCAGGGGCCTGCTAAGCCACATCCAGGCCAGTAGCCTATCGGAACCACTCTGTGTATGCCGAGTGTAGGGCAACAGACTGCGCTCTTTCTTGGGACAGCTTGATTTCCCCAGCAGTCCCACAGGTCCACGAACACCGTTCTAGCAGGTCCAACGTGCCGTGCAGGTCTGGCTCATTGCCCTAGTCTGAGCTGCACTGAGAAAAACCCTTGGCTCCGCATTCCATCTGGGACTTCCTGCCTGAAGTCACCCTGCCTCTAGGAGAAAGTCGGCTTGCGTTCCGACTGCAACCAAAGCCCAGTTTCTTGTGTAACACTGCAGGCTTTTGAAGAGCCACGGGCCCGGAGGCCTAGCTGGGGCGTTCCATGGTTGACGCAGTTCGCTAGATGCGGAACGCTTTGCTTCGAGGAGTTGATTCAGGGAAGGAACCACTGGGTAACCTTTGTCTCTTTGGACTGGTTAGAAAGCACAGGGATATATGCTGCGTGTGCCCGTGGAAATGGGGGCCTGATGGAACTAGCCTTGCTTTCCCATTTTGAAAGCTCCATTCATGCTGCCTTGAAGCTACTTGAAATTGACTGCTGTTGACAGGCCACTAGCCACTGTAGGCATGGCTCTGGGAAGACAATGAGTTTTCTCTAGCTAAGCCGGGTGCTTCGATGGCCGGGGTGGAGCTCATCCTGCCACACTCTAGAGCTAAAGGGAAACTCAACGTGAGTACTGGCCTCGAGGTAAGTCCCTGAGTAACGGCGCCGAAAGGGCGGCATGCAGCTCTTTCCATGAGGTATTAGCCGCTGTTCTGCTTTATTTTATTTTATTTTTTTATTTTTTATTGTTTTTTTAAGATTGATTGATTGATTGATTGACTGCTATGTTGGGTCTTCGTTTCTGTGCTAGGGCTCTCTCCAGTTGCGGTAAGTGGGGGCCACTCTGCATCACGGTGCGTAGGCCTCTCACTATCGCGGCCTCTCTTGTTGCGGAGCACAGGCTCCAGAGGCGCAGGCTCAGTAGTTGTGGCTCACGGGTCCAGTTGCTCCGCGGCATGTGGGATCCTCCCAGACCCGGGCTCGAACCCGTGTCCCCTGCATTGGCAGGCAGATTCTCAACCACTGCGCCACCAGGGAAGCCCCTGTTCCGCTTTATTTTAAAGGAAGTACCCTTTTCAGGACTCCTAGGCCCCTCGGGTGTGCATCATTTTCCCTCCAGGATTCCTGAGTGCCTCCAGACCCCTGTGGGCCTGCTGAGCAACATCGAGGACCAAAGGTCGGTCCCTCGGAGGCCCTCTGTGTATGCCGAGTGATGGGCAACACCCTGCACGTTCCTTAAGGAGAGCTGCATTTCCAGAGCACTGGAACAGCCTCAGGACCACATTTCTAGCCAGCGCGACGTGCCATGGAAGTGTTCGTCATGGCCCCCGTCTGAGCTGCCATGAGAAAACACTCTGCTTAGGATTCTTCGAGGACCTCGTACCTGAAGTCACACTGCTCGAGGAGAAAGTCAGCATCCTACCATGATGTGGCGCTAACGGGATACTCAGCGTGAGCAGTTGCCTCGAGGTAAGGCCCTGAATTGCCATGCAGAAGCGGAGGCGTGCAGCAGTTTCCAGGAGGCCATAGCCGTTGCTCTGCATTATTTTAACGTCAGTACGCTTTGCAGGACATCTAGCAGCCTCACGTGGGCACCCTATTCCCTGCAAGAACACTGAGTACCCTCAGGCCCCCAGGGGCCTGCTAAGCCACATCCAGGCCAGTAGCCTATCGGAACCACTCTGTGTATGCCGAGTGTAGGGCAACAGACTGCGCTCTTTCTTGGGACAGCTTGATTTCCCCAGCAGTCCCACAGGTCCACGAACACCGTTCTAGCAGGTCCAACGTGCCGTGCAGGTCTGGCTCATTGCCCTAGTCTGAGCTGCACTGAGAAAAACCCTCGGCTCCGCATTCCATCTGGGACTTCCTGCCTGAAGTCACCCTGCCTCTAGGAGAAAGTCGGCTTGCGTTCCGACTGCAACCAAAGCCCAGTTTCTTGTGTAACACTGCAGGCTTTTGAAGAGCCACGGGCCCGGAGGCCTAGCTGGGGCGTTCCATGGTTGACGCAGTTCGCTAGATGCGGAACGCTTTGCTTCGAGGAGTTGATTCAGGGAAGGAACCACTGGGTAACCTTTGTCTCTTTGGACTGGTTAGAAAGCACAGGGATATATGCTGCGTGTGCCCGTGGAAATGGGGGCCTGATGGAACTAGCCTTGCTTTCCCATTTTGAAAGCTCCATTCATGCTGCCTTGAAGCTACTTGAAATTGACTGCTGTTGACAGGCCACTAGCCACTGTAGGCATGGCTCTGGGAAGACAATGAGTTTTCTCTAGCTAAGCCGGGTGCTTCGATGGCCGGGGTGGAGCTCATCCTGCCACACTCTAGAGCTAAAGGGAAACTCAACGTGAGTACTGGCCTCGAGGTAAGTCCCTGAGTAACGGCGCCGAAAGGGCGGCATGCAGCTCTTTCCATGAGGTATTAGCCGCTGTTCTGCTTTATTTTATTTTATTTTTTTATTTTTTATTGTTTTTTTAAGATTGATTGATTGATTGATTGACTGCTATGTTGGGTCTTCGTTTCTGTGCTAGGGCTCTCTCCAGTTGCGGTAAGTGGGGGCCACTCTGCATCACGGTGCGTAGGCCTCTCACTATCGCGGCCTCTCTTGTTGCGGAGCACAGGCTCCAGAGGCGCAGGCTCAGTAGTTGTGGCTCACGGGTCCAGTTGCTCCGCGGCATGTGGGATCCTCCCAGACCCGGGCTCGAACCCGTGTCCCCTGCATTGGCAGGCAGATTCTCAACCACTGCGCCACCAGGGAAGCCCCTGTTCCGCTTTATTTTAAAGGAAGTACCCTTTTCAGGACTCCTAGGCCCCTCGGGTGTGCATCATTTTCCCTCCAGGATTCCTGAGTGCCTCCAGACCCCTGTGGGCCTGCTGAGCAACATCGAGGACCAAAGGTCGGTCCCTCGGAGGCCCTCTGTGTATGCCGAGTGATGGGCAACACCCTGCACGTTCCTTAAGGAGAGCTGCATTTCCAGAGCACTGGAACAGCCTCAGGACCACATTTCTAGCCAGTGCGACGTGCCATGGAAGTGTTCGTCATGGCCCCCGTCTGAGCTGCCATGAGAAAACACTCTGCTTAGGATTCTTCGAGGACCTCGTACCTGAAGTCACACTGCTCGAGGAGAAAGTCAGCATCCTACCATGATGTGGCGCTAACGGGATACTCAGCGTGAGCAGTTGCCTCGAGGTAAGGCCCTGAATTGCCATGCAGAAGCGGAGGCGTGCAGCAGTTTCCAGGAGGCCATAGCCGTTGCTCTGCATTATTTTAACGTCAGTACGCTTTGCAGGACATCTAGCAGCCTCACGTGGGCACCCTATTCCCTGCAAGAACACTGAGTACCCTCAGGCCCCCAGGGGCCTGCTAAGCCACATCCAGGCCAGTAGCCTATCGGAACCACTCTGTGTATGCCGAGTGTAGGGCAACAGACTGCGCTCTTTCTTGGGACAGCTTGATTTCCCCAGCAGTCCCACAGGTCCACGAACACCGTTCTAGCAGGTCCAACGTGCCGTGCAAGTCTGGCTCATTGCCCTAGTCTGAGCTGCACTGAGAAAAACCCTCGGCTCCGCATTCCATCTGGGACTTCCTGCCTGAAGTCACCCTGCCTCTAGGAGAAAGTCGGCTTGCGTTCCGACTGCAACCAAAGCCCAGTTTCTTGTGTAACACTGCAGGCTTTTGAAGAGCCACGGGCCCGGAGGCCTAGCTGGGGCGTTCCATGGTTGACGCAGTTCGCTAGATGCGGAACGCTTTGCTTCGAGGAGTTGATTCAGGGAAGGAACCACTGGGTAACCTTTGTCTCTTTGGACTGGTTAGAAAGCACAGGGATATATGCTGCGTGTGCCCGTGGAAATGGGGGCCTGATGGAACTAGCCTTGCTTTCCCATTTTGAAAGCTCCATTCATGCTGCCTTGAAGCTACTTGAAATTGACTGCTGTTGACAGGCCACTAGCCACTGTAGGCATGGCTCTGGGAAGACAATGAGTTTTCTCTAGCTAAGCCGGGTGCTTCGATGGCCGGGGTGGAGCTCATCCTGCCACACTCTAGAGCTAAAGGGAAACTCAACGTGAGTACTGGCCTCGAGGTAAGTCCCTGAGTAACGGCGCCGAAAGGGCGGCATGCAGCTCTTTCCATGAGGTATTAGCCGCTGTTCTGCTTTATTTTATTTTATTTTTTTATTTTTTATTGTTTTTTTAAGATTGATTGATTGATTGATTGACTGCTATGTTGGGTCTTCGTTTCTGTGCTAGGGCTCTCTCCAGTTGCGGTAAGTGGGGGCCACTCTGCATCACGGTGCGTAGGCCTCTCACTATCGCGGCCTCTCTTGTTGCGGAGCACAGGCTCCAGAGGCGCAGGCTCAGTAGTTGTGGCTCACGGGTCCAGTTGCTCCGCGGCATGTGGGATCCTCCCAGACCCGGGCTCGAACCCGTGTCCCCTGCATTGGCAGGCAGATTCTCAACCACTGCGCCACCAGGGAAGCCCCTGTTCCGCTTTATTTTAAAGGAAGTACCCTTTTCAGGACTCCTAGGCCCCTCGGGTGTGCATCATTTTCCCTCCAGGATTCCTGAGTGCCTCCAGACCCCTGTGGGCCTGCTGAGCAACATCGAGGACCAAAGGTCGGTCCCTCGGAGGCCCTCTGTGTATGCCGAGTGATGGGCAACACCCTGCACGTTCCTTAAGGAGAGCTGCATTTCCAGAGCACTGGAACAGCCTCAGGACCACATTTCTAGCCAGTGCGACGTGCCATGGAAGTGTTCGTCATGGCCCCCGTCTGAGCTGCCATGAGAAAACACTCTGCTTAGGATTCTTCGAGGACCTCGTACCTGAAGTCACACTGCTCGAGGAGAAAGTCAGCATCCTACCATGATGTGGCGCTAACGGGATACTCAGCGTGAGCAGTTGCCTCGAGGTAAGGCCCTGAATTGCCATGCAGAAGCGGAGGCGTGCAGCAGTTTCCAGGAGGCCATAGCCGTTGCTCTGCATTATTTTAACGTCAGTACGCTTTGCAGGACATCTAGCAGCCTCACGTGGGCACCCTATTCCCTGCAAGAACACTGAGTACCCTCAGGCCCCCAGGGGCCTGCTAAGCCACATCCAGGCCAGTAGCCTATCGGAACCACTCTGTGTATGCCGAGTGTAGGGCAACAGACTGCGCTCTTTCTTGGGACAGCTTGATTTCCCCAGCAGTCCCACAGGTCCACGAACACCGTTCTAGCAGGTCCAACGTGCCGTGCAAGTCTGGCTCATTGCCCTAGTCTGAGCTGCACTGAGAAAAACCCTCGGCTCCGCATTCCATCTGGGACTTCCTGCCTGAAGTCACCCTGCCTCTAGGAGAAAGTCGGCTTGCGTTCCGACTGCAACCAAAGCCCAGTTTCTTGTGTAACACTGCAGGCTTTTGAAGAGCCACGGGCCCGGAGGCCTAGCTGGGGCGTTCCATGGTTGACGCAGTTCGCTAGATGCGGAACGCTTTGCTTCGAGGAGTTGATTCAGGGAAGGAACCACTGGGTAACCTTTGTCTCTTTGGACTGGTTAGAAAGCACAGGGATATATGCTGCGTGTGCCCGTGGAAATGGGGGCCTGATGGAACTAGCCTTGCTTTCCCATTTTGAAAGCTCCATTCATGCTGCCTTGAAGCTACTTGAAATTGACTGCTGTTGACAGGCCACTAGCCACTGTAGGCATGGCTCTGGGAAGACAATGAGTTTTCTCTAGCTAAGCCGGGTGCTTCGATGGCCGGGGTGGAGCTCATCCTGCCACACTCTAGAGCTAAAGGGAAACTCAACGTGAGTACTGGCCTCGAGGTAAGTCCCTGAGTAACGGCGCCGAAAGGGCGGCATGCAGCTCTTTCCATGAGGTATTAGCCGCTGTTCTGCTTTATTTTATTTTATTTTTTTATTTTTTATTGTTTTTTTAAGATTGATTGATTGACTGCTATGTTGGGTCTTCGTTTCTGTGCTAGGGCTCTCTCCAGTTGCGGTAAGTGGGGGCCACTCTGCATCACGGTGCGTAGGCCTCTCACTATCGCGGCCTCTCTTGTTGCGGAGCACAGGCTCCAGAGGCGCAGGCTCAGTAGTTGTGGCTCACGGGTCCAGTTGCTCCGCGGCATGTGGGATCCTCCCAGACCCGGGCTCGAACCCGTGTCCCCTGCATTGGCAGGCAGATTCTCAACCACTGCGCCACCAGGGAAGCCCCTGTTCTGCTTTATTTTAAAGGAAGTACCCTTTTCAGGACTCCTAGGCCCCTCGGGTGTGCATCATTTTCCCTCCAGGATTCCTGAGTGCCTCCAGACCCCTGTGGGCCTGCTGAGCAACATCGAGGACCAAAGGTCGGTCCCTCGGAGGCCCTCTGTGTATGCCGAGTGATGGGCAACACCCTGCACGTTCCTTAAGGAGAGCTGCATTTCCAGAGCACTGGAACAGCCTCAGGACCACATTTCTAGCCAGCGCGACGTGCCATGGAAGTGTTCGTCATGGCCCCCGTCTGAGCTGCCATGAGAAAACACTCTGCTTAGGATTCTTCGAGGACCTCGTACCTGAAGTCACACTGCTCGAGGAGAAAGTCAGCATCCTACCATGATGTGGCGCTAACGGGATACTCAGCGTGAGCAGTTGCCTCGAGGTAAGGCCCTGAATTGCCATGCAGAAGCGGAGGCGTGCAGCAGTTTCCAGGAGGCCATAGCCGTTGCTCTGCATTATTTTAACGTCAGTACGCTTTGCAGGACATCTAGCAGCCTCACGTGGGCACCCTATTCCCTGCAAGAACACTGAGTACCCTCAGGCCCCCAGGGGCCTGCTAAGCCACATCCAGGCCAGTAGCCTATCGGAACCACTCTGTGTATGCCGAGTGTAGGGCAACAGACTGCGCTCTTTCTTGGGACAGCTTGATTTCCCCAGCAGTCCCACAGGTCCACGAACACCGTTCTAGCAGGTCCAACGTGCCGTGCAGGTCTGGCTCATTGCCCTAGTCTGAGCTGCACTGAGAAAAACCCTCGGCTCCGCATTCCATCTGGGACTTCCTGCCTGAAGTCACCCTGCCTCTAGGAGAAAGTCGGCTTGCGTTCCGACTGCAACCAAAGCCCAGTTTCTTGTGTAACACTGCAGGCTTTTGAAGAGCCACGGGCCCGGAGGCCTAGCTGGGGCGTTCCATGGTTGACGCAGTTCGCTAGATGCGGAACGCTTTGCTTCGAGGAGTTGATTCAGGGAAGGAACCACTGGGTAACCTTTGTCTCTTTGGACTGGTTAGAAAGCACAGGGATATATGCTGCGTGTGCCCGTGGAAATGGGGGCCTGATGGAACTAGCCTTGCTTTCCCATTTTGAAAGCTCCATTCATGCTGCCTTGAAGCTACTTGAAATTGACTGCTGTTGACAGGCCACTAGCCACTGTAGGCATGGCTCTGGGAAGACAATGAGTTTTCTCTAGCTAAGCCGGGTGCTTCGATGGCCGGGGTGGAGCTCATCCTGCCACACTCTAGAGCTAAAGGGAAACTCAACGTGAGTACTGGCCTCGAGGTAAGTCCCTGAGTAACGGCGCCGAAAGGGCGGCATGCAGCTCTTTCCATGGGGTATTAGCCGCTGTTCTGCTTTATTTTATTTTATTTTTTTATTTTTTATTGTTTTTTTAAGATTGATTGATTGATTGATTGACTGCTATGTTGGGTCTTCGTTTCTGTGCTAGGGCTCTCTCCAGTTGCGGTAAGTGGGGGCCACTCTGCATCACGGTGCGTAGGCCTCTCACTATCGCGGCCTCTCTTGTTGCGGAGCACAGGCTCCAGAGGCGCAGGCTCAGTAGTTGTGGCTCACGGGTCCAGTTGCTCCGCGGCATGTGGGATCCTCCCAGACCCGGGCTCGAACCCGTGTCCCCTGCATTGGCAGGCAGATTCTCAACCACTGCGCCACCAGGGAAGCCCCTGTTCCGCTTTATTTTAAAGGAAGTACCCTTTTCAGGACTCCTAGGCCCCTCGGGTGTGCATCATTTTCCCTCCAGGATTCCTGAGTGCCTCCAGACCCCTGTGGGCCTGCTGAGCAACATCGAGGACCAAAGGTCGGTCCCTCGGAGGCCCTCTGTGTATGCCGAGTGATGGGCAACACCCTGCACGTTCCTTAAGGAGAGCTGCATTTCCAGAGCACTGGAACAGCCTCAGGACCACATTTCTAGCCAGTGCGACGTGCCATGGAAGTGTTCGTCATGGCCCCCGTCTGAGCTGCCATGAGAAAACACTCTGCTTAGGATTCTTCGAGGACCTCGTACCTGAAGTCACACTGCTCGAGGAGAAAGTCAGCATCCTACCATGATGTGGCGCTAACGGGATACTCAGCGTGAGCAGTTGCCTCGAGGTAAGGCCCTGAATTGCCATGCAGAAGCGGAGGCGTGCAGCAGTTTCCAGGAGGCCATAGCCGTTGCTCTGCATTATTTTAACGTCAGTACGCTTTGCAGGACATCTAGCAGCCTCACGTGGGCACCCTATTCCCTGCAAGAACACTGAGTACCCTCAGGCCCCCAGGGGCCTGCTAAGCCACATCCAGGCCAGTAGCCTATCGGAACCACTCTGTGTATGCCGAGTGTAGGGCAACAGACTGCGCTCTTTCTTGGGACAGCTTGATTTCCCCAGCAGTCCCACAGGTCCACGAACACCGTTCTAGCAGGTCCAACGTGCCGTGCAAGTCTGGCTCATTGCCCTAGTCTGAGCTGCACTGAGAAAAACCCTCGGCTCCGCATTCCATCTGGGACTTCCTGCCTGAAGTCACCCTGCCTCTAGGAGAAAGTCGGCTTGCGTTCCGACTGCAACCAAAGCCCAGTTTCTTGTGTAACACTGCAGGCTTTTGAAGAGCCACGGGCCCGGAGGCCTAGCTGGGGCGTTCCATGGTTGACGCAGTTCGCTAGATGCGGAACGCTTTGCTTCGAGGAGTTGATTCAGGGAAGGAACCACTGGGTAACCTTTGTCTCTTTGGACTGGTTAGAAAGCACAGGGATATATGCTGCGTGTGCCCGTGGAAATGGGGGCCTGATGGAACTAGCCTTGCTTTCCCATTTTGAAAGCTCCATTCATGCTGCCTTGAAGCTACTTGAAATTGACTGCTGTTGACAGGCCACTAGCCACTGTAGGCATGGCTCTGGGAAGACAATGAGTTTTCTCTAGCTAAGCCGGGTGCTTCGATGGCCGGGGTGGAGCTCATCCTGCCACACTCTAGAGCTAAAGGGAAACTCAACGTGAGTACTGGCCTCGAGGTAAGTCCCTGAGTAACGGCGCCGAAAGGGCGGCATGCAGCTCTTTCCATGGGGTATTAGCCGCTGTTCTGCTTTATTTTATTTTATTTTTTTATTTTTTATTGTTTTTTTAAGATTGATTGATTGATTGATTGACTGCTATGTTGGGTCTTCGTTTCTGTGCTAGGGCTCTCTCCAGTTGCGGTAAGTGGGGGCCACTCTGCATCACGGTGCGTAGGCCTCTCACTATCGCGGCCTCTCTTGTTGCGGAGCACAGGCTCCAGAGGCGCAGGCTCAGTAGTTGTGGCTCACGGGTCCAGTTGCTCCGCGGCATGTGGGATCCTCCCAGACCCGGGCTCGAACCCGTGTCCCCTGCATTGGCAGGCAGATTCTCAACCACTGCGCCACCAGGGAAGCCCCTGTTCCGCTTTATTTTAAAGGAAGTACCCTTTTCAGGACTCCTAGGCCCCTCGGGTGTGCATCATTTTCCCTCCAGGATTCCTGAGTGCCTCCAGACCCCTGTGGGCCTGCTGAGCAACATCGAGGACCAAAGGTCGGTCCCTCGGAGGCCCTCTGTGTATGCCGAGTGATGGGCAACACCCTGCACGTTCCTTAAGGAGAGCTGCATTTCCAGAGCACTGGAACAGCCTCAGGACCACATTTCTAGCCAGTGCGACGTGCCATGGAAGTGTTCGTCATGGCCCCCGTCTGAGCTGCCATGAGAAAACACTCTGCTTAGGATTCTTCGAGGACCTCGTACCTGAAGTCACACTGCTCGAGGAGAAAGTCAGCATCCTACCATGATGTGGCGCTAACGGGATACTCAGCGTGAGCAGTTGCCTCGAGGTAAGGCCCTGAATTGCCATGCAGAAGCGGAGGCGTGCAGCAGTTTCCAGGAGGCCATAGCCGTTGCTCTGCATTATTTTAACGTCAGTACGCTTTGCAGGACATCTAGCAGCCTCACGTAGGCACCCTATTCCCTGCAAGAACACTGAGTACCCTCAGGCCCCCAGGGGCCTGCTAAGCCACATCCAGGCCAGTAGCCTATCGGAACCACTCTGTGTATGCCGAGTGTAGGGCAACAGACTGCGCTCTTTCTTGGGACAGCTTGATTTCCCCAGCAGTCCCACAGGTCCACGAACACCGTTCTAGCAGGTCCAACGTGCCGTGCAAGTCTGGCTCATTGCCCTAGTCTGAGCTGCACTGAGAAAAACCCTCGGCTCCGCATTCCATCTGGGACTTCCTGCCTGAAGTCACCCTGCCTCTAGGAGAAAGTCGGCTTGCGTTCCGACTGCAACCAAAGCCCAGTTTCTTGTGTAACACTGCAGGCTTTTGAAGAGCCACGGGCCCGGAGGCCTAGCTGGGGCGTTCCATGGTTGACGCAGTTCGCTAGATGCGGAACGCTTTGCTTCGAGGAGTTGATTCAGGGAAGGAACCACTGGGTAACCTTTGTCTCTTTGGACTGGTTAGAAAGCACAGGGATATATGCTGCGTGTGCCTGTGGAAATGGGGGCCTGATGGAACTAGCCTTGCTTTCCCATTTTGAAAGCTCCATTCATGCTGCCTTGAAGCTACTTGAAATTGACTGCTGTTGACAGGCCACTAGCCACTGTAGGCATGGCTCTGGGAAGACAATGAGTTTTCTCTAGCTAAGCCGGGTGCTTCGATGGCCGGGGTGGAGCTCATCCTGCCACACTCTAGAGCTAAAGGGAAACTCAACGTGAGTACTGGCCTCGAGGTAAGTCCCTGAGTAACGGCGCCGAAAGGGCGGCATGCAGCTCTTTCCATGAGGTATTAGCCGCTGTTCTGCTTTATTTTATTTTATTTTTTTATTTTTTATTGTTTTTTTAAGATTGATTGATTGATTGATTGACTGCTATGTTGGGTCTTCGTTTCTGTGCTAGGGCTCTCTCCAGTTGCGGTAAGTGGGGGCCACTCTGCATCACGGTGCGTAGGCCTCTCACTATCGCGGCCTCTCTTGTTGCGGAGCACAGGCTCCAGAGGCGCAGGCTCAGTAGTTGTGGCTCACGGGTCCAGTTGCTCCGCGGCATGTGGGATCCTCCCAGACCCGGGCTCGAACCCGTGTCCCCTGCATTGGCAGGCAGATTCTCAACCACTGCGCCACCAGGGAAGCCCCTGTTCCGCTTTATTTTAAAGGAAGTACCCTTTTCAGGACTCCTAGGCCCCTCGGGTGTGCATCATTTTCCCTCCAGGATTCCTGAGTGCCTCCAGACCCCTGTGGGCCTGCTGAGCAACATCGAGGACCAAAGGTCGGTCCCTCGGAGGCCCTCTGTGTATGCCGAGTGATGGGCAACACCCTGCACGTTCCTTAAGGAGAGCTGCATTTCCAGAGCACTGGAACAGCCTCAGGACCACATTTCTAGCCAGTGCGACGTGCCATGGAAGTGTTCGTCATGGCCCCCGTCTGAGCTGCCATGAGAAAACACTCTGCTTAGGATTCTTCGAGGACCTCGTACCTGAAGTCACACTGCTCGAGGAGAAAGTCAGCATCCTACCATGATGTGGCGCTAACGGGATACTCAGCGTGAGCAGTTGCCTCGAGGTAAGGCCCTGAATTGCCATGCAGAAGCGGAGGCGTGCAGCAGTTTCCAGGAGGCCATAGCCGTTGCTCTGCATTATTTTAACGTCAGTACGCTTTGCAGGACATCTAGCAGCCTCACGTGGGCACCCTATTCCCTGCAAGAACACTGAGTACCCTCAGGCCCCCAGGGGCCTGCTAAGCCACATCCAGGCCAGTAGCCTATCGGAACCACTCTGTGTATGCCGAGTGTAGGGCAACAGACTGCGCTCTTTCTTGGGACAGCTTGATTTCCCCAGCAGTCCCACAGGTCCACGAACACCGTTCTAGCAGGTCCAACGTGCCGTGCAAGTCTGGCTCATTGCCCTAGTCTGAGCTGCACTGAGAAAAACCCTCGGCTCCGCATTCCATCTGGGACTTCCTGCCTGAAGTCACCCTGCCTCTAGGAGAAAGTCGGCTTGCGTTCCGACTGCAACCAAAGCCCAGTTTCTTGTGTAACACTGCAGGCTTTTGAAGAGCCACGGGCCCGGAGGCCTAGCTGGGGCGTTCCATGGTTGACGCAGTTCGCTAGATGCGGAACGCTTTGCTTCGAGGAGTTGATTCAGGGAAGGAACCACTGGGTAACCTTTGTCTCTTTGGACTGGTTAGAAAGCACAGGGATATATGCTGCGTGTGCCCGTGGAAATGGGGGCCTGATGGAACTAGCCTTGCTTTCCCATTTTGAAAGCTCCATTCATGCTGCCTTGAAGCTACTTGAAATTGACTGCTGTTGACAGGCCACTAGCCACTGTAGGCATGGCTCTGGGAAGACAATGAGTTTTCTCTAGCTAAGCCGGGTGCTTCGATGGCCGGGGTGGAGCTCATCCTGCCACACTCTAGAGCTAAAGGGAAACTCAACGTGAGTACTGGCCTCGAGGTAAGTCCCTGAGTAACGGCGCCGAAAGGGCGGCATGCAGCTCTTTCCATGGGGTATTAGCCGCTGTTCTGCTTTATTTTATTTTATTTTTTTATTTTTTATTGTTTTTTTAAGATTGATTGATTGATTGATTGACTGCTATGTTGGGTCTTCGTTTCTGTGCTAGGGCTCTCTCCAGTTGCGGTAAGTGGGGGCCACTCTGCATCACGGTGCGTAGGCCTCTCACTATCGCGGCCTCTCTTGTTGCGGAGCACAGGCTCCAGAGGCGCAGGCTCAGTAGTTGTGGCTCACGGGTCCAGTTGCTCCGCGGCATGTGGGATCCTCCCAGACCCGGGCTCGAACCCGTGTCCCCTGCATTGGCAGGCAGATTCTCAACCACTGCGCCACCAGGGAAGCCCCTGTTCTGCTTTATTTTAAAGGAAGTACCCTTTTCAGGACTCCTAGGCCCCTCGGGTGTGCATCATTTTCCCTCCAGGATTCCTGAGTGCCTCCAGACCCCTGTGGGCCTGCTGAGCAACATCGAGGACCAAAGGTCGGTCCCTCGGAGGCCCTCTGTGTATGCCGAGTGATGGGCAACACCCTGCACGTTCCTTAAGGAGAGCTGCATTTCCAGAGCACTGGAACAGCCTCAGGACCACATTTCTAGCCAGCGCGACGTGCCATGGAAGTGTTCGTCATGGCCCCCGTCTGAGCTGCCATGAGAAAACACTCTGCTTAGGATTCTTCGAGGACCTCGTACCTGAAGTCACACTGCTCGAGGAGAAAGTCAGCATCCTACCATGATGTGGCGCTAACGGGATACTCAGCGTGAGCAGTTGCCTCGAGGTAAGGCCCTGAATTGCCATGCAGAAGCGGAGGCGTGCAGCAGTTTCCAGGAGGCCATAGCCGTTGCTCTGCATTATTTTAACGTCAGTACGCTTTGCAGGACATCTAGCAGCCTCACGTGGGCACCCTATTCCCTGCAAGAACACTGAGTACCCTCAGGCCCCCAGGGGCCTGCTAAGCCACATCCAGGCCAGTAGCCTATCGGAACCACTCTGTGTATGCCGAGTGTAGGGCAACAGACTGCGCTCTTTCTTGGGACAGCTTGATTTCCCCAGCAGTCCCACAGGTCCACGAACACCGTTCTAGCAGGTCCAACGTGCCGTGCAAGTCTGGCTCATTGCCCTAGTCTGAGCTGCACTGAGAAAAACCCTCGGCTCCGCATTCCATCTGGGACTTCCTGCCTGAAGTCACCCTGCCTCTAGGAGAAAGTCGGCTTGCGTTCCGACTGCAACCAAAGCCCAGTTTCTTGTGTAACACTGCAGGCTTTTGAAGAGCCACGGGCCCGGAGGCCTAGCTGGGGCGTTCCATGGTTGACGCAGTTCGCTAGATGCGGAACGCTTTGCTTCGAGGAGTTGATTCAGGGAAGGAACCACTGGGTAACCTTTGTCTCTTTGGACTGGTTAGAAAGCACAGGGATATATGCTGCGTGTGCCCGTGGAAATGGGGGCCTGATGGAACTAGCCTTGCTTTCCCATTTTGAAAGCTCCATTCATGCTGCCTTGAAGCTACTTGAAATTGACTGCTGTTGACAGGCCACTAGCCACTGTAGGCATGGCTCTGGGAAGACAATGAGTTTTCTCTAGCTAAGCCGGGTGCTTCGATGGCCGGGGTGGAGCTCATCCTGCCACACTCTAGAGCTAAAGGGAAACTCAACGTGAGTACTGGCCTCGAGGTAAGTCCCTGAGTAACGGCGCCGAAAGGGCGGCATGCAGCTCTTTCCATGAGGTATTAGCCGCTGTTCTGCTTTATTTTATTTTATTTTTTTATTTTTTATTGTTTTTTTAAGATTGATTGATTGACTGCTATGTTGGGTCTTCGTTTCTGTGCTAGGGCTCTCTCCAGTTGCGGTAAGTGGGGGCCACTCTGCATCACGGTGCGTAGGCCTCTCACTATCGCGGCCTCTCTTGTTGCGGAGCACAGGCTCCAGAGGCGCAGGCTCAGTAGTTGTGGCTCACGGGTCCAGTTGCTCCGCGGCATGTGGGATCCTCCCAGACCCGGGCTCGAACCCGTGTCCCCTGCATTGGCAGGCAGATTCTCAACCACTGCGCCACCAGGGAAGCCCCTGTTCTGCTTTATTTTAAAGGAAGTACCCTTTTCAGGACTCCTAGGCCCCTCGGGTGTGCATCATTTTCCCTCCAGGATTCCTGAGTGCCTCCAGACCCCTGTGGGCCTGCTGAGCAACATCGAGGACCAAAGGTCGGTCCCTCGGAGGCCCTCTGTGTATGCCGAGTGATGGGCAACACCCTGCACGTTCCTTAAGGAGAGCTGCATTTCCAGAGCACTGGAACAGCCTCAGGACCACATTTCTAGCCAGCGCGACGTGCCATGGAAGTGTTCGTCATGGCCCCCGTCTGAGCTGCCATGAGAAAACACTCTGCTTAGGATTCTTCGAGGACCTCGTACCTGAAGTCACACTGCTCGAGGAGAAAGTCAGCATCCTACCATGATGTGGCGCTAACGGGATACTCAGCGTGAGCAGTTGCCTCGAGGTAAGGCCCTGAATTGCCATGCAGAAGCGGAGGCGTGCAGCAGTTTCCAGGAGGCCATAGCCGTTGCTCTGCATTATTTTAACGTCAGTACGCTTTGCAGGACATCTAGCAGCCTCACGTGGGCACCCTATTCCCTGCAAGAACACTGAGTACCCTCAGGCCCCCAGGGGCCTGCTAAGCCACATCCAGGCCAGTAGCCTATCGGAACCACTCTGTGTATGCCGAGTGTAGGGCAACAGACTGCGCTCTTTCTTGGGACAGCTTGATTTCCCCAGCAGTCCCACAGGTCCACGAACACCGTTCTAGCAGGTCCAACGTGCCGTGCAGGTCTGGCTCATTGCCCTAGTCTGAGCTGCACTGAGAAAAACCCTCGGCTCCGCATTCCATCTGGGACTTCCTGCCTGAAGTCACCCTGCCTCTAGGAGAAAGTCGGCTTGCGTTCCGACTGCAACCAAAGCCCAGTTTCTTGTGTAACACTGCAGGCTTTTGAAGAGCCACGGGCCCGGAGGCCTAGCTGGGGCGTTCCATGGTTGACGCAGTTCGCTAGATGCGGAACGCTTTGCTTCGAGGAGTTGATTCAGGGAAGGAACCACTGGGTAACCTTTGTCTCTTTGGACTGGTTAGAAAGCACAGGGATATATGCTGCGTGTGCCCGTGGAAATGGGGGCCTGATGGAACTAGCCTTGCTTTCCCATTTTGAAAGCTCCATTCATGCTGCCTTGAAGCTACTTGAAATTGACTGCTGTTGACAGGCCACTAGCCACTGTAGGCATGGCTCTGGGAAGACAATGAGTTTTCTCTAGCTAAGCCGGGTGCTTCGATGGCCGGGGTGGAGCTCATCCTGCCACACTCTAGAGCTAAAGGGAAACTCAACGTGAGTACTGGCCTCGAGGTAAGTCCCTGAGTAACGGCGCCGAAAGGGCGGCATGCAGCTCTTTCCATGGGGTATTAGCCGCTGTTCTGCTTTATTTTATTTTATTTTTTTATTTTTTATTGTTTTTTTAAGATTGATTGATTGATTGATTGACTGCTATGTTGGGTCTTCGTTTCTGTGCTAGGGCTCTCTCCAGTTGCGGTAAGTGGGGGCCACTCTGCATCACGGTGCGTAGGCCTCTCACTATCGCGGCCTCTCTTGTTGCGGAGCACAGGCTCCAGAGGCGCAGGCTCAGTAGTTGTGGCTCACGGGTCCAGTTGCTCCGCGGCATGTGGGATCCTCCCAGACCCGGGCTCGAACCCGTGTCCCCTGCATTGGCAGGCAGATTCTCAACCACTGCGCCACCAGGGAAGCCCCTGTTCCGCTTTATTTTAAAGGAAGTACCCTTTTCAGGACTCCTAGGCCCCTCGGGTGTGCATCATTTTCCCTCCAGGATTCCTGAGTGCCTCCAGACCCCTGTGGGCCTGCTGAGCAACATCGAGGACCAAAGGTCGGTCCCTCGGAGGCCCTCTGTGTATGCCGAGTGATGGGCAACACCCTGCACGTTCCTTAAGGAGAGCTGCATTTCCAGAGCACTGGAACAGCCTCAGGACCACATTTCTAGCCAGTGCGACGTGCCATGGAAGTGTTCGTCATGGCCCCCGTCTGAGCTGCCATGAGAAAACACTCTGCTTAGGATTCTTCGAGGACCTCGTACCTGAAGTCACACTGCTCGAGGAGAAAGTCAGCATCCTACCATGATGTGGCGCTAACGGGATACTCAGCGTGAGCAGTTGCCTCGAGGTAAGGCCCTGAATTGCCATGCAGAAGCGGAGGCGTGCAGCAGTTTCCAGGAGGCCATAGCCGTTGCTCTGCATTATTTTAACGTCAGTACGCTTTGCAGGACATCTAGCAGCCTCACGTGGGCACCCTATTCCCTGCAAGAACACTGAGTACCCTCAGGCCCCCAGGGGCCTGCTAAGCCACATCCAGGCCAGTAGCCTATCGGAACCACTCTGTGTATGCCGAGTGTAGGGCAACAGACTGCGCTCTTTCTTGGGACAGCTTGATTTCCCCAGCAGTCCCACAGGTCCACGAACACCGTTCTAGCAGGTCCAACGTGCCGTGCAAGTCTGGCTCATTGCCCTAGTCTGAGCTGCACTGAGAAAAACCCTCGGCTCCGCATTCCATCTGGGACTTCCTGCCTGAAGTCACCCTGCCTCTAGGAGAAAGTCGGCTTGCGTTCCGACTGCAACCAAAGCCCAGTTTCTTGTGTAACACTGCAGGCTTTTGAAGAGCCACGGGCCCGGAGGCCTAGCTGGGGCGTTCCATGGTTGACGCAGTTCGCTAGATGCGGAACGCTTTGCTTCGAGGAGTTGATTCAGGGAAGGAACCACTGGGTAACCTTTGTCTCTTTGGACTGGTTAGAAAGCACAGGGATATATGCTGCGTGTGCCCGTGGAAATGGGGGCCTGATGGAACTAGCCTTGCTTTCCCATTTTGAAAGCTCCATTCATGCTGCCTTGAAGCTACTTGAAATTGACTGCTGTTGACAGGCCACTAGCCACTGTAGGCATGGCTCTGGGAAGACAATGAGTTTTCTCTAGCTAAGCCGGGTGCTTCGATGGCCGGGGTGGAGCTCATCCTGCCACACTCTAGAGCTAAAGGGAAACTCAACGTGAGTACTGGCCTCGAGGTAAGTCCCTGAGTAACGGCGCCGAAAGGGCGGCATGCAGCTCTTTCCATGGGGTATTAGCCGCTGTTCTGCTTTATTTTATTTTATTTTTTTATTTTTTATTGTTTTTTTAAGATTGATTGATTGATTGATTGACTGCTATGTTGGGTCTTCGTTTCTGTGCTAGGGCTCTCTCCAGTTGCGGTAAGTGGGGGCCACTCTGCATCACGGTGCGTAGGCCTCTCACTATCGCGGCCTCTCTTGTTGCGGAGCACAGGCTCCAGAGGCGCAGGCTCAGTAGTTGTGGCTCACGGGTCCAGTTGCTCCGCGGCATGTGGGATCCTCCCAGACCCGGGCTCGAACCCGTGTCCCCTGCATTGGCAGGCAGATTCTCAACCACTGCGCCACCAGGGAAGCCCCTGTTCCGCTTTATTTTAAAGGAAGTACCCTTTTCAGGACTCCTAGGCCCCTCGGGTGTGCATCATTTTCCCTCCAGGATTCCTGAGTGCCTCCAGACCCCTGTGGGCCTGCTGAGCAACATCGAGGACCAAAGGTCGGTCCCTCGGAGGCCCTCTGTGTATGCCGAGTGATGGGCAACACCCTGCACGTTCCTTAAGGAGAGCTGCATTTCCAGAGCACTGGAACAGCCTCAGGACCACATTTCTAGCCAGTGCGACGTGCCATGGAAGTGTTCGTCATGGCCCCCGTCTGAGCTGCCATGAGAAAACACTCTGCTTAGGATTCTTCGAGGACCTCGTACCTGAAGTCACACTGCTCGAGGAGAAAGTCAGCATCCTACCATGATGTGGCGCTAACGGGATACTCAGCGTGAGCAGTTGCCTCGAGGTAAGGCCCTGAATTGCCATGCAGAAGCGGAGGCGTGCAGCAGTTTCCAGGAGGCCATAGCCGTTGCTCTGCATTATTTTAACGTCAGTACGCTTTGCAGGACATCTAGCAGCCTCACGTGGGCACCCTATTCCCTGCAAGAACACTGAGTACCCTCAGGCCCCCAGGGGCCTGCTAAGCCACATCCAGGCCAGTAGCCTATCGGAACCACTCTGTGTATGCCGAGTGTAGGGCAACAGACTGCGCTCTTTCTTGGGACAGCTTGATTTCCCCAGCAGTCCCACAGGTCCACGAACACCGTTCTAGCAGGTCCAACGTGCCGTGCAAGTCTGGCTCATTGCCCTAGTCTGAGCTGCACTGAGAAAAACCCTCGGCTCCGCATTCCATCTGGGACTTCCTGCCTGAAGTCACCCTGCCTCTAGGAGAAAGTCGGCTTGCGTTCCGACTGCAACCAAAGCCCAGTTTCTTGTGTAACACTGCAGGCTTTTGAAGAGCCACGGGCCCGGAGGCCTAGCTGGGGCGTTCCATGGTTGACGCAGTTCGCTAGATGCGGAACGCTTTGCTTCGAGGAGTTGATTCAGGGAAGGAACCACTGGGTAACCTTTGTCTCTTTGGACTGGTTAGAAAGCACAGGGATATATGCTGCGTGTGCCCGTGGAAATGGGGGCCTGATGGAACTAGCCTTGCTTTCCCATTTTGAAAGCTCCATTCATGCTGCCTTGAAGCTACTTGAAATTGACTGCTGTTGACAGGCCACTAGCCACTGTAGGCATGGCTCTGGGAAGACAATGAGTTTTCTCTAGCTAAGCCGGGTGCTTCGATGGCCGGGGTGGAGCTCATCCTGCCACACTCTAGAGCTAAAGGGAAACTCAACGTGAGTACTGGCCTCGAGGTAAGTCCCTGAGTAACGGCGCCGAAAGGGCGGCATGCAGCTCTTTCCATGAGGTATTAGCCGCTGTTCTGCTTTATTTTATTTTATTTTTTTATTTTTTATTGTTTTTTTAAGATTGATTGATTGATTGATTGACTGCTATGTTGGGTCTTCGTTTCTGTGCTAGGGCTCTCTCCAGTTGCGGTAAGTGGGGGCCACTCTGCATCACGGTGCGTAGGCCTCTCACTATCGCGGCCTCTCTTGTTGCGGAGCACAGGCTCCAGAGGCGCAGGCTCAGTAGTTGTGGCTCACGGGTCCAGTTGCTCCGCGGCATGTGGGATCCTCCCAGACCCGGGCTCGAACCCGTGTCCCCTGCATTGGCAGGCAGATTCTCAACCACTGCGCCACCAGGGAAGCCCCTGTTCCGCTTTATTTTAAAGGAAGTACCCTTTTCAGGACTCCTAGGCCCCTCGGGTGTGCATCATTTTCCCTCCAGGATTCCTGAGTGCCTCCAGACCCCTGTGGGCCTGCTGAGCAACATCGAGGACCAAAGGTCGGTCCCTCGGAGGCCCTCTGTGTATGCCGAGTGATGGGCAACACCCTGCACGTTCCTTAAGGAGAGCTGCATTTCCAGAGCACTGGAACAGCCTCAGGACCACATTTCTAGCCAGTGCGACGTGCCATGGAAGTGTTCGTCATGGCCCCCGTCTGAGCTGCCATGAGAAAACACTCTGCTTAGGATTCTTCGAGGACCTCGTACCTGAAGTCACACTGCTCGAGGAGAAAGTCAGCATCCTACCATGATGTGGCGCTAACGGGATACTCAGCGTGAGCAGTTGCCTCGAGGTAAGGCCCTGAATTGCCATGCAGAAGCGGAGGCGTGCAGCAGTTTCCAGGAGGCCATAGCCGTTGCTCTGCATTATTTTAACGTCAGTACGCTTTGCAGGACATCTAGCAGCCTCACGTGGGCACCCTATTCCCTGCAAGAACACTGAGTACCCTCAGGCCCCCAGGGGCCTGCTAAGCCACATCCAGGCCAGTAGCCTATCGGAACCACTCTGTGTATGCCGAGTGTAGGGCAACAGACTGCGCTCTTTCTTGGGACAGCTTGATTTCCCCAGCAGTCCCACAGGTCCACGAACACCGTTCTAGCAGGTCCAACGTGCCGTGCAAGTCTGGCTCATTGCCCTAGTCTGAGCTGCACTGAGAAAAACCCTCGGCTCCGCATTCCATCTGGGACTTCCTGCCTGAAGTCACCCTGCCTCTAGGAGAAAGTCGGCTTGCGTTCCGACTGCAACCAAAGCCCAGTTTCTTGTGTAACACTGCAGGCTTTTGAAGAGCCACGGGCCCGGAGGCCTAGCTGGGGCGTTCCATGGTTGACGCAGTTCGCTAGATGCGGAACGCTTTGCTTCGAGGAGTTGATTCAGGGAAGGAACCACTGGGTAACCTTTGTCTCTTTGGACTGGTTAGAAAGCACAGGGATATATGCTGCGTGTGCCCGTGGAAATGGGGGCCTGATGGAACTAGCCTTGCTTTCCCATTTTGAAAGCTCCATTCATGCTGCCTTGAAGCTACTTGAAATTGACTGCTGTTGACAGGCCACTAGCCACTGTAGGCATGGCTCTGGGAAGACAATGAGTTTTCTCTAGCTAAGCCGGGTGCTTCGATGGCCGGGGTGGAGCTCATCCTGCCACACTCTAGAGCTAAAGGGAAACTCAACGTGAGTACTGGCCTCGAGGTAAGTCCCTGAGTAACGGCGCCGAAAGGGCGGCATGCAGCTCTTTCCATGGGGTATTAGCCGCTGTTCTGCTTTATTTTATTTTATTTTTTTATTTTTTATTGTTTTTTTAAGATTGATTGATTGATTGATTGACTGCTATGTTGGGTCTTCGTTTCTGTGCTAGGGCTCTCTCCAGTTGCGGTAAGTGGGGGCCACTCTGCATCACGGTGCGTAGGCCTCTCACTATCGCGGCCTCTCTTGTTGCGGAGCACAGGCTCCAGAGGCGCAGGCTCAGTAGTTGTGGCTCACGGGTCCAGTTGCTCCGCGGCATGTGGGATCCTCCCAGACCCGGGCTCGAACCCGTGTCCCCTGCATTGGCAGGCAGATTCTCAACCACTGCGCCACCAGGGAAGCCCCTGTTCCGCTTTATTTTAAAGGAAGTACCCTTTTCAGGACTCCTAGGCCCCTCGGGTGTGCATCATTTTCCCTCCAGGATTCCTGAGTGCCTCCAGACCCCTGTGGGCCTGCTGAGCAACATCGAGGACCAAAGGTCGGTCCCTCGGAGGCCCTCTGTGTATGCCGAGTGATGGGCAACACCCTGCACGTTCCTTAAGGAGAGCTGCATTTCCAGAGCACTGGAACAGCCTCAGGACCACATTTCTAGCCAGCGCGACGTGCCATGGAAGTGTTCGTCATGGCCCCCGTCTGAGCTGCCATGAGAAAACACTCTGCTTAGGATTCTTCGAGGACCTCGTACCTGAAGTCACACTGCTCGAGGAGAAAGTCAGCATCCTACCATGATGTGGCGCTAACGGGATACTCAGCGTGAGCAGTTGCCTCGAGGTAAGGCCCTGAATTGCCATGCAGAAGCGGAGGCGTGCAGCAGTTTCCAGGAGGCCATAGCCGTTGCTCTGCATTATTTTAACGTCAGTACGCTTTGCAGGACATCTAGGAGCCTCACGTGGGCACCCTATTCCCTGCAAGAACACTGAGTACCCTCAGGCCCCCAGGGGCCTGCTAAGCCACATCCAGGCCAGTAGCCTATCGGAACCACTCTGTGTATGCCGAGTGTAGGGCAACAGACTGCGCTCTTTCTTGGGACAGCTTGATTTCCCCAGCAGTCCCACAGGTCCACGAACACCGTTCTAGCAGGTCCAACGTGCCGTGCAAGTCTGGCTCATTGCCCTAGTCTGAGCTGCACTGAGAAAAACCCTCGGCTCCGCATTCCATCTGGGACTTCCTGCCTGAAGTCACCCTGCCTCTAGGAGAAAGTCGGCTTGCGTTCCGACTGCAACCAAAGCCCAGTTTCTTGTGTAACACTGCAGGCTTTTGAAGAGCCACGGGCCCGGAGGCCTAGCTGGGGCGTTCCATGGTTGACGCAGTTCGCTAGATGCGGAACGCTTTGCTTCGAGGAGTTGATTCAGGGAAGGAACCACTGGGTAACCTTTGTCTCTTTGGACTGGTTAGAAAGCACAGGGATATATGCTGCGTGTGCCCGTGGAAATGGGGGCCTGATGGAACTAGCCTTGCTTTCCCATTTTGAAAGCTCCATTCATGCTGCCTTGAAGCTACTTGAAATTGACTGCTGTTGACAGGCCACTAGCCACTGTAGGCATGGCTCTGGGAAGACAATGAGTTTTCTCTAGCTAAGCCGGGTGCTTCGATGGCCGGGGTGGAGCTCATCCTGCCACACTCTAGAGCTAAAGGGAAACTCAACGTGAGTACTGGCCTCGAGGTAAGTCCCTGAGTAACGGCGCCGAAAGGGCGGCATGCAGCTCTTTCCATGGGGTATTAGCCGCTGTTCTGCTTTATTTTATTTTATTTTTTTATTTTTTATTGTTTTTTTAAGATTGATTGATTGATTGATTGACTGCTATGTTGGGTCTTCGTTTCTGTGCTAGGGCTCTCTCCAGTTGCGGTAAGTGGGGGCCACTCTGCATCACGGTGCGTAGGCCTCTCACTATCGCGGCCTCTCTTGTTGCGGAGCACAGGCTCCAGAGGCGCAGGCTCAGTAGTTGTGGCTCACGGGTCCAGTTGCTCCGCGGCATGTGGGATCCTCCCAGACCCGGGCTCGAACCCGTGTCCCCTGCATTGGCAGGCAGATTCTCAACCACTGCGCCACCAGGGAAGCCCCTGTTCCGCTTTATTTTAAAGGAAGTACCCTTTTCAGGACTCCTAGGCCCCTCGGGTGTGCATCATTTTCCCTCCAGGATTCCTGAGTGCCTCCAGACCCCTGTGGGCCTGCTGAGCAACATCGAGGACCAAAGGTCGGTCCCTCGGAGGCCCTCTGTGTATGCCGAGTGATGGGCAACACCCTGCACGTTCCTTAAGGAGAGCTGCATTTCCAGAGCACTGGAACAGCCTCAGGACCACATTTCTAGCCAGTGCGACGTGCCATGGAAGTGTTCGTCATGGCCCCCGTCTGAGCTGCCATGAGAAAACACTCTGCTTAGGATTCTTCGAGGACCTCGTACCTGAAGTCACACTGCTCGAGGAGAAAGTCAGCATCCTACCATGATGTGGCGCTAACGGGATACTCAGCGTGAGCAGTTGCCTCGAGGTAAGGCCCTGAATTGCCATGCAGAAGCGGAGGCGTGCAGCAGTTTCCAGGAGGCCATAGCCGTTGCTCTGCATTATTTTAACGTCAGTACGCTTTGCAGGACATCTAGCAGCCTCACGTGGGCACCCTATTCCCTGCAAGAACACTGAGTACCCTCAGGCCCCCAGGGGCCTGCTAAGCCACATCCAGGCCAGTAGCCTATCGGAACCACTCTGTGTATGCCGAGTGTAGGGCAACAGACTGCGCTCTTTCTTGGGACAGCTTGATTTCCCCAGCAGTCCCACAGGTCCACGAACACCGTTCTAGCAGGTCCAACGTGCCGTGCAAGTCTGGCTCATTGCCCTAGTCTGAGCTGCACTGAGAAAAACCCTCGGCTCCGCATTCCATCTGGGACTTCCTGCCTGAAGTCACCCTGCCTCTAGGAGAAAGTCGGCTTGCGTTCCGACTGCAACCAAAGCCCAGTTTCTTGTGTAACACTGCAGGCTTTTGAAGAGCCACGGGCCCGGAGGCCTAGCTGGGGCGTTCCATGGTTGACGCAGTTCGCTAGATGCGGAACGCTTTGCTTCGAGGAGTTGATTCAGGGAAGGAACCACTGGGTAACCTTTGTCTCTTTGGACTGGTTAGAAAGCACAGGGATATATGCTGCGTGTGCCCGTGGAAATGGGGGCCTGATGGAACTAGCCTTGCTTTCCCATTTTGAAAGCTCCATTCATGCTGCCTTGAAGCTACTTGAAATTGACTGCTGTTGACAGGCCACTAGCCACTGTAGGCATGGCTCTGGGAAGACAATGAGTTTTCTCTAGCTAAGCCGGGTGCTTCGATGGCCGGGGTGGAGCTCATCCTGCCACACTCTAGAGCTAAAGGGAAACTCAACGTGAGTACTGGCCTCGAGGTAAGTCCCTGAGTAACGGCGCCGAAAGGGCGGCATGCAGCTCTTTCCATGGGGTATTAGCCGCTGTTCTGCTTTATTTTATTTTATTTTTTTATTTTTTATTGTTTTTTTAAGATTGATTGATTGATTGATTGACTGCTATGTTGGGTCTTCGTTTCTGTGCTAGGGCTCTCTCCAGTTGCGGTAAGTGGGGGCCACTCTGCATCACGGTGCGTAGGCCTCTCACTATCGCGGCCTCTCTTGTTGCGGAGCACAGGCTCCAGAGGCGCAGGCTCAGTAGTTGTGGCTCACGGGTCCAGTTGCTCCGCGGCATGTGGGATCCTCCCAGACCCGGGCTCGAACCCGTGTCCCCTGCATTGGCAGGCAGATTCTCAACCACTGCGCCACCAGGGAAGCCCCTGTTCTGCTTTATTTTAAAGGAAGTACCCTTTTCAGGACTCCTAGGCCCCTCGGGTGTGCATCATTTTCCCTCCAGGATTCCTGAGTGCCTCCAGACCCCTGTGGGCCTGCTGAGCAACATCGAGGACCAAAGGTCGGTCCCTCGGAGGCCCTCTGTGTATGCCGAGTGATGGGCAACACCCTGCACGTTCCTTAAGGAGAGCTGCATTTCCAGAGCACTGGAACAGCCTCAGGACCACATTTCTAGCCAGCGCGACGTGCCATGGAAGTGTTCGTCATGGCCCCCGTCTGAGCTGCCATGAGAAAACACTCTGCTTAGGATTCTTCGAGGACCTCGTACCTGAAGTCACACTGCTCGAGGAGAAAGTCAGCATCCTACCATGATGTGGCGCTAACGGGATACTCAGCGTGAGCAGTTGCCTCGAGGTAAGGCCCTGAATTGCCATGCAGAAGCGGAGGCGTGCAGCAGTTTCCAGGAGGCCATAGCCGTTGCTCTGCATTATTTTAACGTCAGTACGCTTTGCAGGACATCTAGCAGCCTCACGTGGGCACCCTATTCCCTGCAAGAACACTGAGTACCCTCAGGCCCCCAGGGGCCTGCTAAGCCACATCCAGGCCAGTAGCCTATCGGAACCACTCTGTGTATGCCGAGTGTAGGGCAACAGACTGCGCTCTTTCTTGGGACAGCTTGATTTCCCCAGCAGTCCCACAGGTCCACGAACACCGTTCTAGCAGGTCCAACGTGCCGTGCAAGTCTGGCTCATTGCCCTAGTCTGAGCTGCACTGAGAAAAACCCTCGGCTCCGCATTCCATCTGGGACTTCCTGCCTGAAGTCACCCTGCCTCTAGGAGAAAGTCGGCTTGCGTTCCGACTGCAACCAAAGCCCAGTTTCTTGTGTAACACTGCAGGCTTTTGAAGAGCCACGGGCCCGGAGGCCTAGCTGGGGCGTTCCATGGTTGACGCAGTTCGCTAGATGCGGAACGCTTTGCTTCGAGGAGTTGATTCAGGGAAGGAACCACTGGGTAACCTTTGTCTCTTTGGACTGGTTAGAAAGCACAGGGATATATGCTGCGTGTGCCCGTGGAAATGGGGGCCTGATGGAACTAGCCTTGCTTTCCCATTTTGAAAGCTCCATTCATGCTGCCTTGAAGCTACTTGAAATTGACTGCTGTTGACAGGCCACTAGCCACTGTAGGCATGGCTCTGGGAAGACAATGAGTTTTCTCTAGCTAAGCCGGGTGCTTCGATGGCCGGGGTGGAGCTCATCCTGCCACACTCTAGAGCTAAAGGGAAACTCAACGTGAGTACTGGCCTCGAGGTAAGTCCCTGAGTAACGGCGCCGAAAGGGCGGCATGCAGCTCTTTCCATGAGGTATTAGCCGCTGTTCTGCTTTATTTTATTTTATTTTTTTATTTTTTATTGTTTTTTTAAGATTGATTGATTGACTGCTATGTTGGGTCTTCGTTTCTGTGCTAGGGCTCTCTCCAGTTGCGGTAAGTGGGGGCCACTCTGCATCACGGTGCGTAGGCCTCTCACTATCGCGGCCTCTCTTGTTGCGGAGCACAGGCTCCAGAGGCGCAGGCTCAGTAGTTGTGGCTCACGGGTCCAGTTGCTCCGCGGCATGTGGGATCCTCCCAGACCCGGGCTCGAACCCGTGTCCCCTGCATTGGCAGGCAGATTCTCAACCACTGCGCCACCAGGGAAGCCCCTGTTCTGCTTTATTTTAAAGGAAGTACCCTTTTCAGGACTCCTAGGCCCCTCGGGTGTGCATCATTTTCCCTCCAGGATTCCTGAGTGCCTCCAGACCCCTGTGGGCCTGCTGAGCAACATCGAGGACCAAAGGTCGGTCCCTCGGAGGCCCTCTGTGTATGCCGAGTGATGGGCAACACCCTGCACGTTCCTTAAGGAGAGCTGCATTTCCAGAGCACTGGAACAGCCTCAGGACCACATTTCTAGCCAGCGCGACGTGCCATGGAAGTGTTCGTCATGGCCCCCGTCTGAGCTGCCATGAGAAAACACTCTGCTTAGGATTCTTCGAGGACCTCGTACCTGAAGTCACACTGCTCGAGGAGAAAGTCAGCATCCTACCATGATGTGGCGCTAACGGGATACTCAGCGTGAGCAGTTGCCTCGAGGTAAGGCCCTGAATTGCCATGCAGAAGCGGAGGCGTGCAGCAGTTTCCAGGAGGCCATAGCCGTTGCTCTGCATTATTTTAACGTCAGTACGCTTTGCAGGACATCTAGCAGCCTCACGTGGGCACCCTATTCCCTGCAAGAACACTGAGTACCCTCAGGCCCCCAGGGGCCTGCTAAGCCACATCCAGGCCAGTAGCCTATCGGAACCACTCTGTGTATGCCGAGTGTAGGGCAACAGACTGCGCTCTTTCTTGGGACAGCTTGATTTCCCCAGCAGTCCCACAGGTCCACGAACACCGTTCTAGCAGGTCCAACGTGCCGTGCAGGTCTGGCTCATTGCCCTAGTCTGAGCTGCACTGAGAAAAACCCTCGGCTCCGCATTCCATCTGGGACTTCCTGCCTGAAGTCACCCTGCCTCTAGGAGAAAGTCGGCTTGCGTTCCGACTGCAACCAAAGCCCAGTTTCTTGTGTAACACTGCAGGCTTTTGAAGAGCCACGGGCCCGGAGGCCTAGCTGGGGCGTTCCATGGTTGACGCAGTTCGCTAGATGCGGAACGCTTTGCTTCGAGGAGTTGATTCAGGGAAGGAACCACTGGGTAACCTTTGTCTCTTTGGACTGGTTAGAAAGCACAGGGATATATGCTGCGTGTGCCCGTGGAAATGGGGGCCTGATGGAACTAGCCTTGCTTTCCCATTTTGAAAGCTCCATTCATGCTGCCTTGAAGCTACTTGAAATTGACTGCTGTTGACAGGCCACTAGCCACTGTAGGCATGGCTCTGGGAAGACAATGAGTTTTCTCTAGCTAAGCCGGGTGCTTCGATGGCCGGGGTGGAGCTCATCCTGCCACACTCTAGAGCTAAAGGGAAACTCAACGTGAGTACTGGCCTCGAGGTAAGTCCCTGAGTAACGGCGCCGAAAGGGCGGCATGCAGCTCTTTCCATGGGGTATTAGCCGCTGTTCTGCTTTATTTTATTTTATTTTTTTATTTTTTATTGTTTTTTTAAGATTGATTGATTGATTGATTGACTGCTATGTTGGGTCTTCGTTTCTGTGCTAGGGCTCTCTCCAGTTGCGGTAAGTGGGGGCCACTCTGCATCACGGTGCGTAGGCCTCTCACTATCGCGGCCTCTCTTGTTGCGGAGCACAGGCTCCAGAGGCGCAGGCTCAGTAGTTGTGGCTCACGGGTCCAGTTGCTCCGCGGCATGTGGGATCCTCCCAGACCCGGGCTCGAACCCGTGTCCCCTGCATTGGCAGGCAGATTCTCAACCACTGCGCCACCAGGGAAGCCCCTGTTCCGCTTTATTTTAAAGGAAGTACCCTTTTCAGGACTCCTAGGCCCCTCGGGTGTGCATCATTTTCCCTCCAGGATTCCTGAGTGCCTCCAGACCCCTGTGGGCCTGCTGAGCAACATCGAGGACCAAAGGTCGGTCCCTCGGAGGCCCTCTGTGTATGCCGAGTGATGGGCAACACCCTGCACGTTCCTTAAGGAGAGCTGCATTTCCAGAGCACTGGAACAGCCTCAGGACCACATTTCTAGCCAGTGCGACGTGCCATGGAAGTGTTCGTCATGGCCCCCGTCTGAGCTGCCATGAGAAAACACTCTGCTTAGGATTCTTCGAGGACCTCGTACCTGAAGTCACACTGCTCGAGGAGAAAGTCAGCATCCTACCATGATGTGGCGCTAACGGGATACTCAGCGTGAGCAGTTGCCTCGAGGTAAGGCCCTGAATTGCCATGCAGAAGCGGAGGCGTGCAGCAGTTTCCAGGAGGCCATAGCCGTTGCTCTGCATTATTTTAACGTCAGTACGCTTTGCAGGACATCTAGCAGCCTCACGTGGGCACCCTATTCCCTGCAAGAACACTGAGTACCCTCAGGCCCCCAGGGGCCTGCTAAGCCACATCCAGGCCAGTAGCCTATCGGAACCACTCTGTGTATGCCGAGTGTAGGGCAACAGACTGCGCTCTTTCTTGGGACAGCTTGATTTCCCCAGCAGTCCCACAGGTCCACGAACACCGTTCTAGCAGGTCCAACGTGCCGTGCAAGTCTGGCTCATTGCCCTAGTCTGAGCTGCACTGAGAAAAACCCTCGGCTCCGCATTCCATCTGGGACTTCCTGCCTGAAGTCACCCTGCCTCTAGGAGAAAGTCGGCTTGCGTTCCGACTGCAACCAAAGCCCAGTTTCTTGTGTAACACTGCAGGCTTTTGAAGAGCCACGGGCCCGGAGGCCTAGCTGGGGCGTTCCATGGTTGACGCAGTTCGCTAGATGCGGAACGCTTTGCTTCGAGGAGTTGATTCAGGGAAGGAACCACTGGGTAACCTTTGTCTCTTTGGACTGGTTAGAAAGCACAGGGATATATGCTGCGTGTGCCCGTGGAAATGGGGGCCTGATGGAACTAGCCTTGCTTTCCCATTTTGAAAGCTCCATTCATGCTGCCTTGAAGCTACTTGAAATTGACTGCTGTTGACAGGCCACTAGCCACTGTAGGCATGGCTCTGGGAAGACAATGAGTTTTCTCTAGCTAAGCCGGGTGCTTCGATGGCCGGGGTGGAGCTCATCCTGCCACACTCTAGAGCTAAAGGGAAACTCAACGTGAGTACTGGCCTCGAGGTAAGTCCCTGAGTAACGGCGCCGAAAGGGCGGCATGCAGCTCTTTCCATGGGGTATTAGCCGCTGTTCTGCTTTATTTTATTTTATTTTTTTATTTTTTATTGTTTTTTTAAGATTGATTGATTGATTGATTGACTGCTATGTTGGGTCTTCGTTTCTGTGCTAGGGCTCTCTCCAGTTGCGGTAAGTGGGGGCCACTCTGCATCACGGTGCGTAGGCCTCTCACTATCGCGGCCTCTCTTGTTGCGGAGCACAGGCTCCAGAGGCGCAGGCTCAGTAGTTGTGGCTCACGGGTCCAGTTGCTCCGCGGCATGTGGGATCCTCCCAGACCCGGGCTCGAACCCGTGTCCCCTGCATTGGCAGGCAGATTCTCAACCACTGCGCCACCAGGGAAGCCCCTGTTCCGCTTTATTTTAAAGGAAGTACCCTTTTCAGGACTCCTAGGCCCCTCGGGTGTGCATCATTTTCCCTCCAGGATTCCTGAGTGCCTCCAGACCCCTGTGGGCCTGCTGAGCAACATCGAGGACCAAAGGTCGGTCCCTCGGAGGCCCTCTGTGTATGCCGAGTGATGGGCAACACCCTGCACGTTCCTTAAGGAGAGCTGCATTTCCAGAGCACTGGAACAGCCTCAGGACCACATTTCTAGCCAGTGCGACGTGCCATGGAAGTGTTCGTCATGGCCCCCGTCTGAGCTGCCATGAGAAAACACTCTGCTTAGGATTCTTCGAGGACCTCGTACCTGAAGTCACACTGCTCGAGGAGAAAGTCAGCATCCTACCATGATGTGGCGCTAACGGGATACTCAGCGTGAGCAGTTGCCTCGAGGTAAGGCCCTGAATTGCCATGCAGAAGCGGAGGCGTGCAGCAGTTTCCAGGAGGCCATAGCCGTTGCTCTGCATTATTTTAACGTCAGTACGCTTTGCAGGACATCTAGCAGCCTCACGTGGGCACCCTATTCCCTGCAAGAACACTGAGTACCCTCAGGCCCCCAGGGGCCTGCTAAGCCACATCCAGGCCAGTAGCCTATCGGAACCACTCTGTGTATGCCGAGTGTAGGGCAACAGACTGCGCTCTTTCTTGGGACAGCTTGATTTCCCCAGCAGTCCCACAGGTCCACGAACACCGTTCTAGCAGGTCCAACGTGCCGTGCAAGTCTGGCTCATTGCCCTAGTCTGAGCTGCACTGAGAAAAACCCTCGGCTCCGCATTCCATCTGGGACTTCCTGCCTGAAGTCACCCTGCCTCTAGGAGAAAGTCGGCTTGCGTTCCGACTGCAACCAAAGCCCAGTTTCTTGTGTAACACTGCAGGCTTTTGAAGAGCCACGGGCCCGGAGGCCTAGCTGGGGCGTTCCATGGTTGACGCAGTTCGCTAGATGCGGAACGCTTTGCTTCGAGGAGTTGATTCAGGGAAGGAACCACTGGGTAACCTTTGTCTCTTTGGACTGGTTAGAAAGCACAGGGATATATGCTGCGTGTGCCCGTGGAAATGGGGGCCTGATGGAACTAGCCTTGCTTTCCCATTTTGAAAGCTCCATTCATGCTGCCTTGAAGCTACTTGAAATTGACTGCTGTTGACAGGCCACTAGCCACTGTAGGCATGGCTCTGGGAAGACAATGAGTTTTCTCTAGCTAAGCCGGGTGCTTCGATGGCCGGGGTGGAGCTCATCCTGCCACACTCTAGAGCTAAAGGGAAACTCAACGTGAGTACTGGCCTCGAGGTAAGTCCCTGAGTAACGGCGCCGAAAGGGCGGCATGCAGCTCTTTCCATGAGGTATTAGCCGCTGTTCTGCTTTATTTTATTTTATTTTTTTATTTTTTATTGTTTTTTTAAGATTGATTGATTGATTGATTGACTGCTATGTTGGGTCTTCGTTTCTGTGCTAGGGCTCTCTCCAGTTGCGGTAAGTGGGGGCCACTCTGCATCACGGTGCGTAGGCCTCTCACTATCGCGGCCTCTCTTGTTGCGGAGCACAGGCTCCAGAGGCGCAGGCTCAGTAGTTGTGGCTCACGGGTCCAGTTGCTCCGCGGCATGTGGGATCCTCCCAGACCCGGGCTCGAACCCGTGTCCCCTGCATTGGCAGGCAGATTCTCAACCACTGCGCCACCAGGGAAGCCCCTGTTCCGCTTTATTTTAAAGGAAGTACCCTTTTCAGGACTCCTAGGCCCCTCGGGTGTGCATCATTTTCCCTCCAGGATTCCTGAGTGCCTCCAGACCCCTGTGGGCCTGCTGAGCAACATCGAGGACCAAAGGTCGGTCCCTCGGAGGCCCTCTGTGTATGCCGAGTGATGGGCAACACCCTGCACGTTCCTTAAGGAGAGCTGCATTTCCAGAGCACTGGAACAGCCTCAGGACCACATTTCTAGCCAGTGCGACGTGCCATGGAAGTGTTCGTCATGGCCCCCGTCTGAGCTGCCATGAGAAAACACTCTGCTTAGGATTCTTCGAGGACCTCGTACCTGAAGTCACACTGCTCGAGGAGAAAGTCAGCATCCTACCATGATGTGGCGCTAACGGGATACTCAGCGTGAGCAGTTGCCTCGAGGTAAGGCCCTGAATTGCCATGCAGAAGCGGAGGCGTGCAGCAGTTTCCAGGAGGCCATAGCCGTTGCTCTGCATTATTTTAACGTCAGTACGCTTTGCAGGACATCTAGCAGCCTCACGTGGGCACCCTATTCCCTGCAAGAACACTGAGTACCCTCAGGCCCCCAGGGGCCTGCTAAGCCACATCCAGGCCAGTAGCCTATCGGAACCACTCTGTGTATGCCGAGTGTAGGGCAACAGACTGCGCTCTTTCTTGGGACAGCTTGATTTCCCCAGCAGTCCCACAGGTCCACGAACACCGTTCTAGCAGGTCCAACGTGCCGTGCAAGTCTGGCTCATTGCCCTAGTCTGAGCTGCACTGAGAAAAACCCTCGGCTCCGCATTCCATCTGGGACTTCCTGCCTGAAGTCACCCTGCCTCTAGGAGAAAGTCGGCTTGCGTTCCGACTGCAACCAAAGCCCAGTTTCTTGTGTAACACTGCAGGCTTTTGAAGAGCCACGGGCCCGGAGGCCTAGCTGGGGCGTTCCATGGTTGACGCAGTTCGCTAGATGCGGAACGCTTTGCTTCGAGGAGTTGATTCAGGGAAGGAACCACTGGGTAACCTTTGTCTCTTTGGACTGGTTAGAAAGCACAGGGATATATGCTGCGTGTGCCCGTGGAAATGGGGGCCTGATGGAACTAGCCTTGCTTTCCCATTTTGAAAGCTCCATTCATGCTGCCTTGAAGCTACTTGAAATTGACTGCTGTTGACAGGCCACTAGCCACTGTAGGCATGGCTCTGGGAAGACAATGAGTTTTCTCTAGCTAAGCCGGGTGCTTCGATGGCCGGGGTGGAGCTCATCCTGCCACACTCTAGAGCTAAAGGGAAACTCAACGTGAGTACTGGCCTCGAGGTAAGTCCCTGAGTAACGGCGCCGAAAGGGCGGCATGCAGCTCTTTCCATGGGGTATTAGCCGCTGTTCTGCTTTATTTTATTTTATTTTTTTATTTTTTATTGTTTTTTTAAGATTGATTGATTGATTGATTGACTGCTATGTTGGGTCTTCGTTTCTGTGCTAGGGCTCTCTCCAGTTGCGGTAAGTGGGGGCCACTCTGCATCACGGTGCGTAGGCCTCTCACTATCGCGGCCTCTCTTGTTGCGGAGCACAGGCTCCAGAGGCGCAGGCTCAGTAGTTGTGGCTCACGGGTCCAGTTGCTCCGCGGCATGTGGGATCCTCCCAGACCCGGGCTCGAACCCGTGTCCCCTGCATTGGCAGGCAGATTCTCAACCACTGCGCCACCAGGGAAGCCCCTGTTCCGCTTTATTTTAAAGGAAGTACCCTTTTCAGGACTCCTAGGCCCCTCGGGTGTGCATCATTTTCCCTCCAGGATTCCTGAGTGCCTCCAGACCCCTGTGGGCCTGCTGAGCAACATCGAGGACCAAAGGTCGGTCCCTCGGAGGCCCTCTGTGTATGCCGAGTGATGGGCAACACCCTGCACGTTCCTTAAGGAGAGCTGCATTTCCAGAGCACTGGAACAGCCTCAGGACCACATTTCTAGCCAGCGCGACGTGCCATGGAAGTGTTCGTCATGGCCCCCGTCTGAGCTGCCATGAGAAAACACTCTGCTTAGGATTCTTCGAGGACCTCGTACCTGAAGTCACACTGCTCGAGGAGAAAGTCAGCATCCTACCATGATGTGGCGCTAACGGGATACTCAGCGTGAGCAGTTGCCTCGAGGTAAGGCCCTGAATTGCCATGCAGAAGCGGAGGCGTGCAGCAGTTTCCAGGAGGCCATAGCCGTTGCTCTGCATTATTTTAACGTCAGTACGCTTTGCAGGACATCTAGGAGCCTCACGTGGGCACCCTATTCCCTGCAAGAACACTGAGTACCCTCAGGCCCCCAGGGGCCTGCTAAGCCACATCCAGGCCAGTAGCCTATCGGAACCACTCTGTGTATGCCGAGTGTAGGGCAACAGACTGCGCTCTTTCTTGGGACAGCTTGATTTCCCCAGCAGTCCCACAGGTCCACGAACACCGTTCTAGCAGGTCCAACGTGCCGTGCAAGTCTGGCTCATTGCCCTAGTCTGAGCTGCACTGAGAAAAACCCTCGGCTCCGCATTCCATCTGGGACTTCCTGCCTGAAGTCACCCTGCCTCTAGGAGAAAGTCGGCTTGCGTTCCGACTGCAACCAAAGCCCAGTTTCTTGTGTAACACTGCAGGCTTTTGAAGAGCCACGGGCCCGGAGGCCTAGCTGGGGCGTTCCATGGTTGACGCAGTTCGCTAGATGCGGAACGCTTTGCTTCGAGGAGTTGATTCAGGGAAGGAACCACTGGGTAACCTTTGTCTCTTTGGACTGGTTAGAAAGCACAGGGATATATGCTGCGTGTGCCCGTGGAAATGGGGGCCTGATGGAACTAGCCTTGCTTTCCCATTTTGAAAGCTCCATTCATGCTGCCTTGAAGCTACTTGAAATTGACTGCTGTTGACAGGCCACTAGCCACTGTAGGCATGGCTCTGGGAAGACAATGAGTTTTCTCTAGCTAAGCCGGGTGCTTCGATGGCCGGGGTGGAGCTCATCCTGCCACACTCTAGAGCTAAAGGGAAACTCAACGTGAGTACTGGCCTCGAGGTAAGTCCCTGAGTAACGGCGCCGAAAGGGCGGCATGCAGCTCTTTCCATGGGGTATTAGCCGCTGTTCTGCTTTATTTTATTTTATTTTTTTATTTTTTATTGTTTTTTTAAGATTGATTGATTGATTGATTGACTGCTATGTTGGGTCTTCGTTTCTGTGCTAGGGCTCTCTCCAGTTGCGGTAAGTGGGGGCCACTCTGCATCACGGTGCGTAGGCCTCTCACTATCGCGGCCTCTCTTGTTGCGGAGCACAGGCTCCAGAGGCGCAGGCTCAGTAGTTGTGGCTCACGGGTCCAGTTGCTCCGCGGCATGTGGGATCCTCCCAGACCCGGGCTCGAACCCGTGTCCCCTGCATTGGCAGGCAGATTCTCAACCACTGCGCCACCAGGGAAGCCCCTGTTCCGCTTTATTTTAAAGGAAGTACCCTTTTCAGGACTCCTAGGCCCCTCGGGTGTGCATCATTTTCCCTCCAGGATTCCTGAGTGCCTCCAGACCCCTGTGGGCCTGCTGAGCAACATCGAGGACCAAAGGTCGGTCCCTCGGAGGCCCTCTGTGTATGCCGAGTGATGGGCAACACCCTGCACGTTCCTTAAGGAGAGCTGCATTTCCAGAGCACTGGAACAGCCTCAGGACCACATTTCTAGCCAGTGCGACGTGCCATGGAAGTGTTCGTCATGGCCCCCGTCTGAGCTGCCATGAGAAAACACTCTGCTTAGGATTCTTCGAGGACCTCGTACCTGAAGTCACACTGCTCGAGGAGAAAGTCAGCATCCTACCATGATGTGGCGCTAACGGGATACTCAGCGTGAGCAGTTGCCTCGAGGTAAGGCCCTGAATTGCCATGCAGAAGCGGAGGCGTGCAGCAGTTTCCAGGAGGCCATAGCCGTTGCTCTGCATTATTTTAACGTCAGTACGCTTTGCAGGACATCTAGCAGCCTCACGTGGGCACCCTATTCCCTGCAAGAACACTGAGTACCCTCAGGCCCCCAGGGGCCTGCTAAGCCACATCCAGGCCAGTAGCCTATCGGAACCACTCTGTGTATGCCGAGTGTAGGGCAACAGACTGCGCTCTTTCTTGGGACAGCTTGATTTCCCCAGCAGTCCCACAGGTCCACGAACACCGTTCTAGCAGGTCCAACGTGCCGTGCAAGTCTGGCTCATTGCCCTAGTCTGAGCTGCACTGAGAAAAACCCTCGGCTCCGCATTCCATCTGGGACTTCCTGCCTGAAGTCACCCTGCCTCTAGGAGAAAGTCGGCTTGCGTTCCGACTGCAACCAAAGCCCAGTTTCTTGTGTAACACTGCAGGCTTTTGAAGAGCCACGGGCCCGGAGGCCTAGCTGGGGCGTTCCATGGTTGACGCAGTTCGCTAGATGCGGAACGCTTTGCTTCGAGGAGTTGATTCAGGGAAGGAACCACTGGGTAACCTTTGTCTCTTTGGACTGGTTAGAAAGCACAGGGATATATGCTGCGTGTGCCCGTGGAAATGGGGGCCTGATGGAACTAGCCTTGCTTTCCCATTTTGAAAGCTCCATTCATGCTGCCTTGAAGCTACTTGAAATTGACTGCTGTTGACAGGCCACTAGCCACTGTAGGCATGGCTCTGGGAAGACAATGAGTTTTCTCTAGCTAAGCCGGGTGCTTCGATGGCCGGGGTGGAGCTCATCCTGCCACACTCTAGAGCTAAAGGGAAACTCAACGTGAGTACTGGCCTCGAGGTAAGTCCCTGAGTAACGGCGCCGAAAGGGCGGCATGCAGCTCTTTCCATGGGGTATTAGCCGCTGTTCTGCTTTATTTTATTTTATTTTTTTATTTTTTATTGTTTTTTTAAGATTGATTGATTGATTGATTGACTGCTATGTTGGGTCTTCGTTTCTGTGCTAGGGCTCTCTCCAGTTGCGGTAAGTGGGGGCCACTCTGCATCACGGTGCGTAGGCCTCTCACTATCGCGGCCTCTCTTGTTGCGGAGCACAGGCTCCAGAGGCGCAGGCTCAGTAGTTGTGGCTCACGGGTCCAGTTGCTCCGCGGCATGTGGGATCCTCCCAGACCCGGGCTCGAACCCGTGTCCCCTGCATTGGCAGGCAGATTCTCAACCACTGCGCCACCAGGGAAGCCCCTGTTCTGCTTTATTTTAAAGGAAGTACCCTTTTCAGGACTCCTAGGCCCCTCGGGTGTGCATCATTTTCCCTCCAGGATTCCTGAGTGCCTCCAGACCCCTGTGGGCCTGCTGAGCAACATCGAGGACCAAAGGTCGGTCCCTCGGAGGCCCTCTGTGTATGCCGAGTGATGGGCAACACCCTGCACGTTCCTTAAGGAGAGCTGCATTTCCAGAGCACTGGAACAGCCTCAGGACCACATTTCTAGCCAGCGCGACGTGCCATGGAAGTGTTCGTCATGGCCCCCGTCTGAGCTGCCATGAGAAAACACTCTGCTTAGGATTCTTCGAGGACCTCGTACCTGAAGTCACACTGCTCGAGGAGAAAGTCAGCATCCTACCATGATGTGGCGCTAACGGGATACTCAGCGTGAGCAGTTGCCTCGAGGTAAGGCCCTGAATTGCCATGCAGAAGCGGAGGCGTGCAGCAGTTTCCAGGAGGCCATAGCCGTTGCTCTGCATTATTTTAACGTCAGTACGCTTTGCAGGACATCTAGCAGCCTCACGTGGGCACCCTATTCCCTGCAAGAACACTGAGTACCCTCAGGCCCCCAGGGGCCTGCTAAGCCACATCCAGGCCAGTAGCCTATCGGAACCACTCTGTGTATGCCGAGTGTAGGGCAACAGACTGCGCTCTTTCTTGGGACAGCTTGATTTCCCCAGCAGTCCCACAGGTCCACGAACACCGTTCTAGCAGGTCCAACGTGCCGTGCAAGTCTGGCTCATTGCCCTAGTCTGAGCTGCACTGAGAAAAACCCTCGGCTCCGCATTCCATCTGGGACTTCCTGCCTGAAGTCACCCTGCCTCTAGGAGAAAGTCGGCTTGCGTTCCGACTGCAACCAAAGCCCAGTTTCTTGTGTAACACTGCAGGCTTTTGAAGAGCCACGGGCCCGGAGGCCTAGCTGGGGCGTTCCATGGTTGACGCAGTTCGCTAGATGCGGAACGCTTTGCTTCGAGGAGTTGATTCAGGGAAGGAACCACTGGGTAACCTTTGTCTCTTTGGACTGGTTAGAAAGCACAGGGATATATGCTGCGTGTGCCCGTGGAAATGGGGGCCTGATGGAACTAGCCTTGCTTTCCCATTTTGAAAGCTCCATTCATGCTGCCTTGAAGCTACTTGAAATTGACTGCTGTTGACAGGCCACTAGCCACTGTAGGCATGGCTCTGGGAAGACAATGAGTTTTCTCTAGCTAAGCCGGGTGCTTCGATGGCCGGGGTGGAGCTCATCCTGCCACACTCTAGAGCTAAAGGGAAACTCAACGTGAGTACTGGCCTCGAGGTAAGTCCCTGAGTAACGGCGCCGAAAGGGCGGCATGCAGCTCTTTCCATGAGGTATTAGCCGCTGTTCTGCTTTATTTTATTTTATTTTTTTATTTTTTATTGTTTTTTTAAGATTGATTGATTGACTGCTATGTTGGGTCTTCGTTTCTGTGCTAGGGCTCTCTCCAGTTGCGGTAAGTGGGGGCCACTCTGCATCACGGTGCGTAGGCCTCTCACTATCGCGGCCTCTCTTGTTGCGGAGCACAGGCTCCAGAGGCGCAGGCTCAGTAGTTGTGGCTCACGGGTCCAGTTGCTCCGCGGCATGTGGGATCCTCCCAGACCCGGGCTCGAACCCGTGTCCCCTGCATTGGCAGGCAGATTCTCAACCACTGCGCCACCAGGGAAGCCCCTGTTCTGCTTTATTTTAAAGGAAGTACCCTTTTCAGGACTCCTAGGCCCCTCGGGTGTGCATCATTTTCCCTCCAGGATTCCTGAGTGCCTCCAGACCCCTGTGGGCCTGCTGAGCAACATCGAGGACCAAAGGTCGGTCCCTCGGAGGCCCTCTGTGTATGCCGAGTGATGGGCAACACCCTGCACGTTCCTTAAGGAGAGCTGCATTTCCAGAGCACTGGAACAGCCTCAGGACCACATTTCTAGCCAGCGCGACGTGCCATGGAAGTGTTCGTCATGGCCCCCGTCTGAGCTGCCATGAGAAAACACTCTGCTTAGGATTCTTCGAGGACCTCGTACCTGAAGTCACACTGCTCGAGGAGAAAGTCAGCATCCTACCATGATGTGGCGCTAACGGGATACTCAGCGTGAGCAGTTGCCTCGAGGTAAGGCCCTGAATTGCCATGCAGAAGCGGAGGCGTGCAGCAGTTTCCAGGAGGCCATAGCCGTTGCTCTGCATTATTTTAACGTCAGTACGCTTTGCAGGACATCTAGCAGCCTCACGTGGGCACCCTATTCCCTGCAAGAACACTGAGTACCCTCAGGCCCCCAGGGGCCTGCTAAGCCACATCCAGGCCAGTAGCCTATCGGAACCACTCTGTGTATGCCGAGTGTAGGGCAACAGACTGCGCTCTTTCTTGGGACAGCTTGATTTCCCCAGCAGTCCCACAGGTCCACGAACACCGTTCTAGCAGGTCCAACGTGCCGTGCAGGTCTGGCTCATTGCCCTAGTCTGAGCTGCACTGAGAAAAACCCTCGGCTCCGCATTCCATCTGGGACTTCCTGCCTGAAGTCACCCTGCCTCTAGGAGAAAGTCGGCTTGCGTTCCGACTGCAACCAAAGCCCAGTTTCTTGTGTAACACTGCAGGCTTTTGAAGAGCCACGGGCCCGGAGGCCTAGCTGGGGCGTTCCATGGTTGACGCAGTTCGCTAGATGCGGAACGCTTTGCTTCGAGGAGTTGATTCAGGGAAGGAACCACTGGGTAACCTTTGTCTCTTTGGACTGGTTAGAAAGCACAGGGATATATGCTGCGTGTGCCCGTGGAAATGGGGGCCTGATGGAACTAGCCTTGCTTTCCCATTTTGAAAGCTCCATTCATGCTGCCTTGAAGCTACTTGAAATTGACTGCTGTTGACAGGCCACTAGCCACTGTAGGCATGGCTCTGGGAAGACAATGAGTTTTCTCTAGCTAAGCCGGGTGCTTCGATGGCCGGGGTGGAGCTCATCCTGCCACACTCTAGAGCTAAAGGGAAACTCAACGTGAGTACTGGCCTCGAGGTAAGTCCCTGAGTAACGGCGCCGAAAGGGCGGCATGCAGCTCTTTCCATGGGGTATTAGCCGCTGTTCTGCTTTATTTTATTTTATTTTTTTATTTTTTATTGTTTTTTTAAGATTGATTGATTGATTGATTGACTGCTATGTTGGGTCTTCGTTTCTGTGCTAGGGCTCTCTCCAGTTGCGGTAAGTGGGGGCCACTCTGCATCACGGTGCGTAGGCCTCTCACTATCGCGGCCTCTCTTGTTGCGGAGCACAGGCTCCAGAGGCGCAGGCTCAGTAGTTGTGGCTCACGGGTCCAGTTGCTCCGCGGCATGTGGGATCCTCCCAGACCCGGGCTCGAACCCGTGTCCCCTGCATTGGCAGGCAGATTCTCAACCACTGCGCCACCAGGGAAGCCCCTGTTCCGCTTTATTTTAAAGGAAGTACCCTTTTCAGGACTCCTAGGCCCCTCGGGTGTGCATCATTTTCCCTCCAGGATTCCTGAGTGCCTCCAGACCCCTGTGGGCCTGCTGAGCAACATCGAGGACCAAAGGTCGGTCCCTCGGAGGCCCTCTGTGTATGCCGAGTGATGGGCAACACCCTGCACGTTCCTTAAGGAGAGCTGCATTTCCAGAGCACTGGAACAGCCTCAGGACCACATTTCTAGCCAGTGCGACGTGCCATGGAAGTGTTCGTCATGGCCCCCGTCTGAGCTGCCATGAGAAAACACTCTGCTTAGGATTCTTCGAGGACCTCGTACCTGAAGTCACACTGCTCGAGGAGAAAGTCAGCATCCTACCATGATGTGGCGCTAACGGGATACTCAGCGTGAGCAGTTGCCTCGAGGTAAGGCCCTGAATTGCCATGCAGAAGCGGAGGCGTGCAGCAGTTTCCAGGAGGCCATAGCCGTTGCTCTGCATTATTTTAACGTCAGTACGCTTTGCAGGACATCTAGCAGCCTCACGTGGGCACCCTATTCCCTGCAAGAACACTGAGTACCCTCAGGCCCCCAGGGGCCTGCTAAGCCACATCCAGGCCAGTAGCCTATCGGAACCACTCTGTGTATGCCGAGTGTAGGGCAACAGACTGCGCTCTTTCTTGGGACAGCTTGATTTCCCCAGCAGTCCCACAGGTCCACGAACACCGTTCTAGCAGGTCCAACGTGCCGTGCAAGTCTGGCTCATTGCCCTAGTCTGAGCTGCACTGAGAAAAACCCTCGGCTCCGCATTCCATCTGGGACTTCCTGCCTGAAGTCACCCTGCCTCTAGGAGAAAGTCGGCTTGCGTTCCGACTGCAACCAAAGCCCAGTTTCTTGTGTAACACTGCAGGCTTTTGAAGAGCCACGGGCCCGGAGGCCTAGCTGGGGCGTTCCATGGTTGACGCAGTTCGCTAGATGCGGAACGCTTTGCTTCGAGGAGTTGATTCAGGGAAGGAACCACTGGGTAACCTTTGTCTCTTTGGACTGGTTAGAAAGCACAGGGATATATGCTGCGTGTGCCCGTGGAAATGGGGGCCTGATGGAACTAGCCTTGCTTTCCCATTTTGAAAGCTCCATTCATGCTGCCTTGAAGCTACTTGAAATTGACTGCTGTTGACAGGCCACTAGCCACTGTAGGCATGGCTCTGGGAAGACAATGAGTTTTCTCTAGCTAAGCCGGGTGCTTCGATGGCCGGGGTGGAGCTCATCCTGCCACACTCTAGAGCTAAAGGGAAACTCAACGTGAGTACTGGCCTCGAGGTAAGTCCCTGAGTAACGGCGCCGAAAGGGCGGCATGCAGCTCTTTCCATGGGGTATTAGCCGCTGTTCTGCTTTATTTTATTTTATTTTTTTATTTTTTATTGTTTTTTTAAGATTGATTGATTGATTGATTGACTGCTATGTTGGGTCTTCGTTTCTGTGCTAGGGCTCTCTCCAGTTGCGGTAAGTGGGGGCCACTCTGCATCACGGTGCGTAGGCCTCTCACTATCGCGGCCTCTCTTGTTGCGGAGCACAGGCTCCAGAGGCGCAGGCTCAGTAGTTGTGGCTCACGGGTCCAGTTGCTCCGCGGCATGTGGGATCCTCCCAGACCCGGGCTCGAACCCGTGTCCCCTGCATTGGCAGGCAGATTCTCAACCACTGCGCCACCAGGGAAGCCCCTGTTCCGCTTTATTTTAAAGGAAGTACCCTTTTCAGGACTCCTAGGCCCCTCGGGTGTGCATCATTTTCCCTCCAGGATTCCTGAGTGCCTCCAGACCCCTGTGGGCCTGCTGAGCAACATCGAGGACCAAAGGTCGGTCCCTCGGAGGCCCTCTGTGTATGCCGAGTGATGGGCAACACCCTGCACGTTCCTTAAGGAGAGCTGCATTTCCAGAGCACTGGAACAGCCTCAGGACCACATTTCTAGCCAGTGCGACGTGCCATGGAAGTGTTCGTCATGGCCCCCGTCTGAGCTGCCATGAGAAAACACTCTGCTTAGGATTCTTCGAGGACCTCGTACCTGAAGTCACACTGCTCGAGGAGAAAGTCAGCATCCTACCATGATGTGGCGCTAACGGGATACTCAGCGTGAGCAGTTGCCTCGAGGTAAGGCCCTGAATTGCCATGCAGAAGCGGAGGCGTGCAGCAGTTTCCAGGAGGCCATAGCCGTTGCTCTGCATTATTTTAACGTCAGTACGCTTTGCAGGACATCTAGCAGCCTCACGTGGGCACCCTATTCCCTGCAAGAACACTGAGTACCCTCAGGCCCCCAGGGGCCTGCTAAGCCACATCCAGGCCAGTAGCCTATCGGAACCACTCTGTGTATGCCGAGTGTAGGGCAACAGACTGCGCTCTTTCTTGGGACAGCTTGATTTCCCCAGCAGTCCCACAGGTCCACGAACACCGTTCTAGCAGGTCCAACGTGCCGTGCAAGTCTGGCTCATTGCCCTAGTCTGAGCTGCACTGAGAAAAACCCTCGGCTCCGCATTCCATCTGGGACTTCCTGCCTGAAGTCACCCTGCCTCTAGGAGAAAGTCGGCTTGCGTTCCGACTGCAACCAAAGCCCAGTTTCTTGTGTAACACTGCAGGCTTTTGAAGAGCCACGGGCCCGGAGGCCTAGCTGGGGCGTTCCATGGTTGACGCAGTTCGCTAGATGCGGAACGCTTTGCTTCGAGGAGTTGATTCAGGGAAGGAACCACTGGGTAACCTTTGTCTCTTTGGACTGGTTAGAAAGCACAGGGATATATGCTGCGTGTGCCCGTGGAAATGGGGGCCTGATGGAACTAGCCTTGCTTTCCCATTTTGAAAGCTCCATTCATGCTGCCTTGAAGCTACTTGAAATTGACTGCTGTTGACAGGCCACTAGCCACTGTAGGCATGGCTCTGGGAAGACAATGAGTTTTCTCTAGCTAAGCCGGGTGCTTCGATGGCCGGGGTGGAGCTCATCCTGCCACACTCTAGAGCTAAAGGGAAACTCAACGTGAGTACTGGCCTCGAGGTAAGTCCCTGAGTAACGGCGCCGAAAGGGCGGCATGCAGCTCTTTCCATGAGGTATTAGCCGCTGTTCTGCTTTATTTTATTTTATTTTTTTATTTTTTATTGTTTTTTTAAGATTGATTGATTGATTGATTGACTGCTATGTTGGGTCTTCGTTTCTGTGCTAGGGCTCTCTCCAGTTGCGGTAAGTGGGGGCCACTCTGCATCACGGTGCGTAGGCCTCTCACTATCGCGGCCTCTCTTGTTGCGGAGCACAGGCTCCAGAGGCGCAGGCTCAGTAGTTGTGGCTCACGGGTCCAGTTGCTCCGCGGCATGTGGGATCCTCCCAGACCCGGGCTCGAACCCGTGTCCCCTGCATTGGCAGGCAGATTCTCAACCACTGCGCCACCAGGGAAGCCCCTGTTCCGCTTTATTTTAAAGGAAGTACCCTTTTCAGGACTCCTAGGCCCCTCGGGTGTGCATCATTTTCCCTCCAGGATTCCTGAGTGCCTCCAGACCCCTGTGGGCCTGCTGAGCAACATCGAGGACCAAAGGTCGGTCCCTCGGAGGCCCTCTGTGTATGCCGAGTGATGGGCAACACCCTGCACGTTCCTTAAGGAGAGCTGCATTTCCAGAGCACTGGAACAGCCTCAGGACCACATTTCTAGCCAGTGCGACGTGCCATGGAAGTGTTCGTCATGGCCCCCGTCTGAGCTGCCATGAGAAAACACTCTGCTTAGGATTCTTCGAGGACCTCGTACCTGAAGTCACACTGCTCGAGGAGAAAGTCAGCATCCTACCATGATGTGGCGCTAACGGGATACTCAGCGTGAGCAGTTGCCTCGAGGTAAGGCCCTGAATTGCCATGCAGAAGCGGAGGCGTGCAGCAGTTTCCAGGAGGCCATAGCCGTTGCTCTGCATTATTTTAACGTCAGTACGCTTTGCAGGACATCTAGCAGCCTCACGTGGGCACCCTATTCCCTGCAAGAACACTGAGTACCCTCAGGCCCCCAGGGGCCTGCTAAGCCACATCCAGGCCAGTAGCCTATCGGAACCACTCTGTGTATGCCGAGTGTAGGGCAACAGACTGCGCTCTTTCTTGGGACAGCTTGATTTCCCCAGCAGTCCCACAGGTCCACGAACACCGTTCTAGCAGGTCCAACGTGCCGTGCAAGTCTGGCTCATTGCCCTAGTCTGAGCTGCACTGAGAAAAACCCTCGGCTCCGCATTCCATCTGGGACTTCCTGCCTGAAGTCACCCTGCCTCTAGGAGAAAGTCGGCTTGCGTTCCGACTGCAACCAAAGCCCAGTTTCTTGTGTAACACTGCAGGCTTTTGAAGAGCCACGGGCCCGGAGGCCTAGCTGGGGCGTTCCATGGTTGACGCAGTTCGCTAGATGCGGAACGCTTTGCTTCGAGGAGTTGATTCAGGGAAGGAACCACTGGGTAACCTTTGTCTCTTTGGACTGGTTAGAAAGCACAGGGATATATGCTGCGTGTGCCCGTGGAAATGGGGGCCTGATGGAACTAGCCTTGCTTTCCCATTTTGAAAGCTCCATTCATGCTGCCTTGAAGCTACTTGAAATTGACTGCTGTTGACAGGCCACTAGCCACTGTAGGCATGGCTCTGGGAAGACAATGAGTTTTCTCTAGCTAAGCCGGGTGCTTCGATGGCCGGGGTGGAGCTCATCCTGCCACACTCTAGAGCTAAAGGGAAACTCAACGTGAGTACTGGCCTCGAGGTAAGTCCCTGAGTAACGGCGCCGAAAGGGCGGCATGCAGCTCTTTCCATGGGGTATTAGCCGCTGTTCTGCTTTATTTTATTTTATTTTTTTATTTTTTATTGTTTTTTTAAGATTGATTGATTGATTGATTGACTGCTATGTTGGGTCTTCGTTTCTGTGCTAGGGCTCTCTCCAGTTGCGGTAAGTGGGGGCCACTCTGCATCACGGTGCGTAGGCCTCTCACTATCGCGGCCTCTCTTGTTGCGGAGCACAGGCTCCAGAGGCGCAGGCTCAGTAGTTGTGGCTCACGGGTCCAGTTGCTCCGCGGCATGTGGGATCCTCCCAGACCCGGGCTCGAACCCGTGTCCCCTGCATTGGCAGGCAGATTCTCAACCACTGCGCCACCAGGGAAGCCCCTGTTCCGCTTTATTTTAAAGGAAGTACCCTTTTCAGGACTCCTAGGCCCCTCGGGTGTGCATCATTTTCCCTCCAGGATTCCTGAGTG